>NC_136502.1:72581298-72633798 GCF_053919585.1 Euprymna scolopes
TGATTCCATGAATTATTCATTTTGTTAGATTCTCTTTTGTTTCTGCTATTAACCCATTTTCATTGGTCGTTTAACGAAACTTCTTTATGTTGCAGTATCAGAACATTCGCAGTTTTTAGTTTTATCCCAAATCCCCACATCGGTCGTCATTTAAACAATAAAGATATTACATTTTTTTTATTTACTATTCTACTTTGTTGTTCAAATTAGGAGAGATTAGCTGGGCATAATAACCAATGAAAAGGGACCTTCAGACATTTTTCGACTAAGGTCAATCCATTTATTTAAGGTTAAAACACTACCTATTGAAATTATTCAGTGAGCTCATGCTGCTATTTGAACTATACCTGGGAGAGGGGTTCATACCTGTGCCCCCCCCCAGGTTATTACTGTGTAGGTAAAACAATAGATCTGATGTGATTTGAATTCGACATACGTAAATTCCACAGTCCACACCAGTATTTTCCCACATCCGAAATCTAATTTTGTTTAACTGACCTCGAAGGGGGTGCGAGTAAATAAAGACACACATCCTGGATAATGATGGAATTTTGATAATGATGATAACGATGATAATGATGGAATTCATAGTTAAGGCATGGATGCAGTCTAGCTGAAATGGAAATATATTTTAAACTTAAAAATTCTTATTCATGCGTGAAATTTCCCAGCTGTCCAAGAAGAATCTAGACCACAATAATGATGGCTCAGGAAACAAGAAAGATGCAGTCAACAACATCCATAGCCACATTAAGAATATGGGCAAAGTGAAACTTAACCTGAGGACGGGGAGGGGGGGCGCATCGATCTGGTCATATTTCTGCAGTGACCATCCGTTTTACAGTATGTAAGCACATTAAAATTACAACCTCAGTACTAGTAGATCATTTTACTATTGCATCCAAAGGAAAGCATTAGCATTAATGCATAGGTGAGGTCCCAGAAGATTTCAACTCCAACACAAGATCTCACTAATGCACTTGAAGGAAAAAAATAAGGATTGCCTTAAGTTTATTCAAGCAGTAAACCAGAAAAATTCCCAACCCAAAGTCTGCATTAAATGAGGTTAGATTTAATTCCTGATATTAAACTCCATCCATAATATAATTTCTGGCAAGAGTTTCAGTTTCCCAAATTTATTAATAAAATTGTTAGGTGAAAGTATAGAATAGTTAACAAAGATCCTCCATGTTAAGAATGGCTTTCTAAAAAACATTTTAGCATGGTTAGTAAACTGAAAATTTAGAAAGCCATTCTTAACATGGGGAAGTGGGGACTTTGTTAACTAATCTGCGTTTTCGTCGAACAATTGAAAAAATAAATTAATAGATAAAAATTAGTACAAACTTAGCAAATCACAAGAGTAAGCAACCCAAGACAGGAAATCAGGAACTGAATCTGACAATAATAATACATTATTCAGTTCAAATTTTCCTTAATTTTTTTTCTTTCTATATTTTAGGAGAAATCTGACAATAATAATACATTATTCAGTTCAAATTTTCCTTAATTTTTTTTCTTTCTATATTTTAGGAGAAATCTGACAATAATAATACATTATTCAGTTCAAATTTTCCTTAATTTTTTTTCTTTCTATATTTTAGGAGAAAATTTCAAATGAAATTACACAATTACAGAAAATAAATGAAAATAAATAGCTTCGCTACATGCTTGTAAACAAAATTCCATTATGTATACTGTCTTTATCTTTAGCTTGTCAGCCCATCTCTTTGGTCATTCTCTTCTTTCTTTGATGAAATTTTCTTGATCCGGTTTCTTTACATAGCTGAAGTCTGATAATCCAGAAACAGGTCAAAACCACGTTAATCTCTTTCTTCGAATGACATCATAAATGAATGAAACTCATAGTTGAGGAATGAGTGCAGTTTAGCTAAGATTGAATAAAGTAGATTTTAAGATTAAACATGCTTCTCCATACATAAAATTTTCTAACAGTTTGAAAATAATCTAGATCACAATACTGATGACCCGAGAGAAAAGATAAAAACGGCCACATCAAGGATATTTCTGATCTCTGCATTTCATAGTTGATCTTGCAAAGTTACTCCAAGGATAGTTCTTAAACAATCTGCTTAATATTATGATTTAAACTATTCATTTTGAGACAAAATCAGAGTAAAAATAATGGCCCCTACACCATAGGTCCTTGTCAGGACTTGTAGTGTAATAGATAAAGTACTAGGTAAAGTTGTAAGTGACCCTTGGAACGAGAGCATGCATAAAGGAATGAATAAAGGAGTCTGTTTGAAATTTTGTTTGGATTCTCAAGTTTAACAGAATATGCCTGAAGAAGGTCAGAAGTCATATCGACCGAAAAGTTGCATAAATAACACACGCTAAGAACAATAATACAAATAAAAAAAATGATCCATCATAAATTTGTCCTGGTGTTATGTATGACAATATTAGAACTTCTGAGTGTGAGAATAAAAGCTCTACTCTCTTCTATTTATGATTAATCAAAACTAAAATATTGATCAGGATTAAATATTAAACTTGATCAAAAATACAATTTTATTTTTTATAACAATACAGATCAATATTTGCCTCATCTGACAAAACAATTTTTTTAATATGAAGCTTGAAGTATAAAAGTTATTGATTACAAAGATAAAAGGTAAAAATTGTCTTTACTTTATATACACATAAGAAGATAAAAAATGGCTTTGATTATATATGCCCTTTTCTAATTTCTACATCAGCATTTGTCTTTCCTCCTATTTCTACTTTAGTAATGGTTCTTTAAGCCCCAACTTCATCCATCTTGCTAGTCACTTAGAAAAACTACTCTACATTTTTCTAAAATAAAATCGATTATAAATTACTTTTTTCAGTTTGTAAATGTAAAAACATTTGTTCTTAATTTTGTTTTCATCTTTTAAAAGGAAAATTAAATGAACTTATGTTCTCATTTTTGTTTATTAAAATGTTTTAACCAGAATCAGAGTCAGAGGTTTTGGAGGAAATCAGAATTGGAGTCAAAGTCGGATTTTTTCATCTCCAAAGAATCAAGAATATGAATATTAGAAGATTTTAAAATAAGGAATAAGAGATTTTGCAATCCTAAAAGTCGTCTCTATAACTCTCGTTTTTACAACAAGAAAAAAAAAATGCAGAGTCAGTAATTTATATTACTTTCAAAAACTTTTTAAAAATTGAACAGAAAATTAAATCAAATTATA
This sequence comes from Euprymna scolopes, assembly GCF_053919585.1. NCBI lineage: Eukaryota > Metazoa > Mollusca > Cephalopoda > Sepiida > Sepiolidae > Euprymna > Euprymna scolopes. The sequence goes on from NC_136502.1 coordinate 72,584,502, forward strand.
TTATAAACAAAAACAAATTCTGTTTCAGATTTATGATCCTACCATTTTTTTTTTAATGAAACTCGCTCTGCACAAGGTATGAAGCCAAGACAAGAAATGCCTATTGACCTTAATCTTGAAAGGAAGGATGAAAATAGTCAGCAGAAAGGAAGTTCCACAAGCTTGTAGTTCTTGAAAAGAAGCTACTGGAATTAGAAACTGTATTATTGTATAATTATAAACACATCTAGCATCTACATCTAGCATTTCATATCAAAAGTATAATTGTACTGCCATAAAAACAACATCATCAGTCCACGCGAGTTTACAGGATTTGAAACGCACACTAAGCGGTCTTATCTTGAAATATATAATTCCTGGAAAGGAGCTACATGAAGCTGATTTCAAAAGTAATATACACCGTTATTTTAAAAAGAAATGTTCACGTCTTATTAACTTTTATAGTATCATTCTAAACGTAGGATCGTGTATTTAGACAACAGTAGCGTCTTTGAAAAGCGCTAAGAGTTTCAGGAGACTTGACACACCCACTATTTGATAAAGAGGTTTTAATTCGAAATATATTATAGAACACAGCCATACAGATTATTGTGTAGAAGTTATGACTAAACAAGTAAGATTTACCATTATTTTTTTTTTAATTAGTTTGTTTTTGTTTTTCTCAACATCGATTTAATTTTTGTTCCTTTTCTCCACGTTAAAAAACGATCCTGGTGTCTAACTCTGTCCCGTGGAACATCGATATATTTCCAGTTTTTGCATTGTGACTCCTCTATAATTGTTAGAAGGTTTAAGTTCACTTGAAATTGTTGCTAAATGTGAGCAAACAGTGTCACTCAAGATATTCATAAGGATAAACGGTTTTGCCATGATAAAATTAACCGCTGCTAGAAGTAATGATAGACAATTAAAGACAATGGATGAAAAATTATCAATAATCACACTGCCAACCCAAAGTAATAAATAATGTTAAAACCGGTATGAGTTTACAGCAAGTGATTGCATATCAAACAGACAGTGGTAAACTCATCATCCCTAGTGACATCTCTGAAAGGATCGTCTAGGATGAAATATAACATTTTCATGGTAATACGCGACTTGTAACACACATTCTTTAACCACTTCACTTATTTAGCAAAAAAAAATTTTTTTTAATCTAAATCTATAACACATATTTTTTTCTAATAGTGTAATATATTTTGGAAACAAATAACTTGATCTTGTTTTAAAAAGAAGTAGTGTAGAGGGTGTTTAAACTCCTCAGATTAACATCCAACATAGAAGTAAATAAATAGAAGATACTACCTAGTCAGCTATATAGAAAGTGGGCTCCTCCTACCAGGCTAGAAAACTTTTCACACCAGTCAGTATGCTATACTGAACATATAAACAACCATTTGCTCATTTGCAAGAATGTTGTTGCTACATATGGGCTGATGTACCAAACACTAGCCCCCCTTATGGACAGGGTTTAAATAAAGAGTCTCATACCAACAAACATCAGTCCTTGTCCCATCGTTGAAATGTTGCATCTCTGTGCTGATTTTAACAGTGTTTTGCACTTGTGCCTTTGTAACGTAATTACTTTCAACCAACCTAGCAACAAAATCTCATCCCTTCATGTGATAGAGGTTCAAAATACCAGAAAATGTTCTACTTTAATGTCTTTTTCTCTTTGGCCGATTGCCTTTCCATTCATATCTGGAGGAAGAACAGAAAGCTGCAGAATTAGAATTAGCGGATTTGGAAAGAGTCAGAGCCAAACTCATTAGAATGATAGGGGTCAGAATTTTTAATCTCTAAAGACAACAATCTAAATATTTCAAGACTAAAAAAGTTGTAATATGATATTTTGGAATTCTAAGTGTTGAACTTTGTACCTTCCAACTCCGCAAACCTGTTCATACCTTTTCCAAGGATATTAATGAAAGTGATGCATTCATTCTAACAGAACTCGAACATGTTATGGTGATCCGATATCGGTAAACAGTGCTACATCGCCATTACAAAAATCAATAGAGAATAACAGAGGAAGGCATAAAAAAAAATCATAAGCACAAAAAAACAATCAGAAATCGATCAAGAAATATTTTATAGAACGTTAATATCGAAAATGAATAAATTTGTAAATGAAAATGTTTAAGTGGAGGAAGGGGGATTCTTGCGTTAAAAGTGATGATGAGGGAGTTGGGAAGTTAGAGTTATGTATGGGGTATGGGGTTAGCACTCAATCTGAAATCTGACAAGCGTTTGCACTTCTCGGAGAGGCAATAAAAAAAAATGGCAAGATGTATGTTCGGAGTCCGATCGACAAAGATTACAAACGCTGAATATTGACTGCAGCCTCTCAAGAAATGTTAAAACGCAGAAGAGTTTACTAAAAAGGAAAAAAAAAACGTACACAATGATACTGCGTAGAAGAGCAGCATTACTACGTAGAAATGAAATGCAAACATTTTGTGCATTATGATAAACAATAAAAGTAAATGATGATTGAATGCACAAGCTTACTGCAAATACACACACACACACACACACACACACGCACACACCTATTGTATTAAAGCTAACTTAATCAACGTTTGCTTCCCTAAAAGTTTTTCCTATGTATTTTACTCACACAAATTACATGCTAAAATATTCTTTAGTTTCGAGAATGAGTTTTATTGTGAAAAAGAAAAAAAAAGAATTTCCATTTCAATTGTTCTAATTAGCTGCAATTTACAATTAACTTACTAAGTGACCCATGTTGCTAGCCTGTATTCATTATATTGGTGCTTGACTCATCTTCAATCTCTCAACCCCCTCCATAAAACGTACACAGCAAGAATTCGTCTGACTACAACCACAGCAAAGAATTTTCTTTGCTCTCTCTCTCTCTCTCTCTCTCTCTCTCTCTCTTTCTCAAAAATCAAATAGAACTTCCATAAATAAAATTTCTTTCCTAGAAGATCCCACCTGTGGAACAACGTACTTCACAACTGACTACAAACAACCGGGAAAGCCGAATTAAAATTTTCATCTCAAAATCAAAATAAAGCAATAAAGAATAGAAAAAATTAATGAAAACATATTTTTGACAAAGACGTTATCAAACTGAAAAAAATTAATGAAAACATATTTTTGACAAAGACGTTATCAAACTGAAAAAAATTAATGAAAACATATTTTTGACAAAGACGTTATCAAACTGAAAAAAATTAATGAAAACATATTTTTGACAAAGACGTTATCAAACTGAAAAAAATTAAGGAAAACATATTTTTGACAAAGACGTTATCAAACTGAAAAAAATTAATGAAAACATATTTTTGACAAAGACGTTATCAAACTGAAAAAAATTAATGAAAACATATTTTTGACAAAGACGTTATCAAACTGAAAAAAATTAATGAAAACATATTTTTGACAAAGACGTTATCAAACTGAAAAAAATTAATGAAAACATATTTTTGACAAAGACGTTATCAAACTGAAAAAAATTAAGGAAATAAAAAAAAACAGTAATCGTATGATTAATGACAAAATAGCTATTTTTTTTTTTTACAAAGAAAATGTAATGAAATAACTTTGATTCAATATTTTTTTTACTGGTACAGCTTTTGAACCTGCTCAACTTGGCAAGGTTTAGTGTTATAGTAAGGTTTTGTTTGTTTTTGTAGAGTTAGAGTGAAAAAGAGCATGTTCTGCAATTTATCTCTTGGTCTATAAGTTTTCTTTTCAGACAAAATTCAATAATTCCTTCTGGAGACTGAAGTCCTAACTCAATGAAATTCATGACAGCTTTAATCAATTTTCTGAACTTGTTATATTCAATTTACCATCGACAATAGCGTTGGCTGCAATCTGATTGGCTAAGCATTTCGGTATATTCTGGCAGTTTATATACACTGCTGTAAGATGCCAACGAAACGTTGGTTTCAGCACAGGTTGTAAACGGTACCAGTACCCATTGTCCATATATTTTCTGTGTGCAGTTTCCTGCCAGACCCAAATAAAAAGCATTCAAAATGTGGCTCCATGCAGTATTTTTGGTAAAAATATATACAAAAACGTTTATATTTTAACCTAATCAAAACTGTCTCTGCTTAAAAATCTAGCTATGTTTTCATAAACTGGTGTTAATTCGTAAAAGCAACAAAATCCAAAAATTAATACTAATTTAACAACTTACTTGGTGCTGTTAACTTTACTTGCTCACCAATCTATCGAGGAAATAACAAACTTACAACACACAACATCCACCTTCACAATATTAAAGAAAAAAACTTTTAAGTATTAATTTTCTTCCTTATATTTTAATTACTTCTTAAAATAAACACCTCTAGCTGCCATTAAGCTTTTCACACATACTTGCCACTCATTCCAAGTTTATGTTTATTGTCTATGTTTGAAAAATAAATATAAAAAAATAAGATCCTTATGTTTTATCTGATTCAAATAACATTGAGGGGGGGGGTGATCTCTACATGGAACCTTACAACCCAAACACTCCCCACATGTGAACAATCTTTTTCAGTACACCGTCTAAAACACTACAGTAATGGCAGCAACGTGAAGTAGGAAAACGATCTGAAACACGTAAATAATGCAAATACCTTTGCATGAGAATGCATCGTTTTTATATTGTACATGCATGCATGGGTGTGCAGTTCCGCTTATAAAAGAAATAAGTTTATGCATATATTTCTAACTTTATGTGCATACAATTTCAATGTAAATATCTGCATATTTCATGTCGTTTCTATATTGACGCAGTTTTCCTGTTTATTTATTCAGCCTTTTGATTATTCTCTTTGATATTACGAGATGTGAATCACTTGAATTATATTGGGGGAGGGAGCAGAAAATATTCCTTCCCCACCGTCCACTGCCGGCATAATGTTGTATGTTGTGCATTCTATAAATACTGTAAATCAATAAATCTTAAGACATATCGATCTCTAATGTTCCATTCGTCCCTGCCTCTCCAATCGTATTCCTTCTTGTAGGCCACAAGCAGAAAAAAAGATGCAATCAAATCTTTAAAAGACAGAATGTCCTTTTGGCGCCATTCAATAACTAAACTACTGTCACTGCGGATTGAACTTTCAAGTTATATAATCATTAAATTATTTATTTTTTCAATACATTTTAAACATTTTATCCAAAAGACTGTGAACTTCCTTAACTACAGCATTGCCTCAACAATTGAAGTGTGTTCAGATAACCACAACGATTTACAAGGTTTGTGGCTTTGTTCTCTCAACTTATGTCCAATAGAGTGCAAGAGCATATCATGACCTTTACTATGACACTGGAGCAACATTACATTGGCCGTTCAATAATATATGGGGAACACTTTGGTGAGCATCTCATCAGTAAGAACTGAGACCCTGAATAGGTTTCAAATTCACCGGCCCATAACTCCCCAAATTTTTATGTGTGTGGTTAGCTCAAAAATAACGTTTATCAAGAAAAATAACAAGACTACTCCTGAAGAGAAACATCATAGCACAACTCTGGGAAGTGCCGTCAGAGGAGTATGAACATTATATTCAGATTTGTTTATCTGTGAACAGCAATAAAGCAAAGACATTCATGACTGAAACTTGGTGGACAAGTCAGGCATATACTGAAGTTCATTTGTATTAAGTTGAGAAGAAAGTTCTTGCAGAAATTTTAATTTTGATTTCAAATAATGTATTTTTTAAAAATAAGTTTTCGTTATAATACCTTTACTTTATATATCATTTTAAAGAGCGTTTTTCACTCTATCTAATCCTTTAAATTACAATTGTTTTAAAACAATTATGTCTTCTTTCTAGAATGTTGTATACAAGATGGAGAAAAAGTAAATTCACACAATTATTTTATTTTAATTCAAGTTAGGCCGAAAAGCTGCTGAAACAGCTCATGATATCAACAAAGTGTTTGGTTCAAAAACCACTATTGAATGCATAATACAATGGTGGTTTAAGAAATTTTGTGACGGTAACAAGATTCTTGAAGATGACAAGCATAGTGGCCAGCCATTGGATGTTGACAACAATCAATTAAGAGCCCTAGTCGAAGCTAATCCATGCACAACTGTTTGAGAACTTGCTTCTGAATTAGACGTAATGTATACAACGATTTCCAACCACTTGAGAGAGATTATAAAGACAAAAAGAAACTTTATAAATGGGTGCCTCACGAATTGAACGACAACCAAAAGAAACGCTGTTATGAAGTGTCATCATTCCTTCTTTTATGCAACAAGAACGACCTGTTTCTTGATCGGATTGTGACTTGCGATGAAAAGTGGGTTCTTTACAACAACTGATGATGCTCAGCTCAATGGTTAGATACCAACGAAGCTCCACGACACTTCCCAAAGCCAGAGTTGCACGAAAAGAAGGTCATCCTGTTGAGTGGTCAGCAACCAGTCTTTACACTGTTTTTAATGCAGGTGAAACCATTACGGCAGAGAAGTACTGTCAACAAATGGATGAAATGCATCAAAAACTTAAACAACACCCAGCATTAGTCAACAGAAAAAAAAAACAATTCTCCTCCATGACAATGCCCGACCGCACGTTACTAAACCGACCCTGCAGAAGTTGAACAAATTGACAATTTTTTGCATAAGAAATGCTTCAAAAACCTAAACGATATCCAAAACGCCTTCAGCAACTTCAACTCCACCAGAATGCAAGATTTTTACGTTACTGGCATAAATAGACCTATTTTGCGTTTCAGTACTTAGATGGGTGACCATTTAGAAATACCACGTGCTGTAAGCAAACACTCCACCCAGGTATAACAGCCTTGCTGGGAATATGACCAGTGACAGATTAGCATCCTGTCACAGAATGATTCAAGTCATTCATTCTGCTTGACATAAGAGGGACACGAGGCTTTAGGTTTTGAAAGAGACCTTTTTTAGGATAATTTGTATAGATAGAGGATTATTCCTTCAGAATTTCACATCACCACCGCCTCAAGACATCGGAGGGTTGCAGCAAGTTAGGGTGGGAAATAGAACCCAGAGAAAGTGTGACTGGGGTGGAGGGGGTGCTAACTCCTTTATACTCCCACTTACTCTGGGCTCTATCTTCCACTATCACCTGCTGCCATCCTCTCATGCCTTGGTATGTGTTTGTGGGAGGAGTAAGACAAAGAGAATTGGTATAGAACTTTCTTCCATTTGGCTTTTTCAGCGAAAAAAGAAAAAATTTCTTTCACTATTTCTCTGATGCTGGTTTGTTTAATTTTCCTTATCAACCAGCATCTAATATGAAGCCTTTCTCTTTCCATTAAACTTTCTATGGTCAGCTGATTCAAGTAACCCAACATTTTTTCTAGATTTTTTCTAAATTTCTTTACAGCTTATTATTCTTATCTAGCTTTATTATTCTGACGGCCAGGTGTCCGTCCTCTCTTTTTCATGTGGGGTTGGCCAGAGACCTTATCTAGATGTCACGTTTCCCATTTCATGTTTGAAATTTTACACAGCTAAATTTTCCTTGTTCGATCCTAACTACATATTTCCTAGGCATGTATATATTTTAACTATTTTCACTAAAATTTTAAGTTTAATATAAAAGAATTAATGGTTTTCATATCCAATATATTTTATGTTAATGGCATTTAAATAGAATACTGTTTAGGTATTACATATTTTGAGTTTGCTATTGTGCATTAGATATTCTACATTTTTAACCTAAACAAGGGACACTCCAATTACCTAGAATTTTGTTTGTACCCATACGTATTCGGATTGTGTAACTATATCTAGCTCATTGTAATGTCTAATATATAAACAGTCTATTTTTTTTTAATGTTTCTCCCAACACCTTGGAAAACCTCATCAGTATGCTCTGTATTTAAGAATTCAGGTGACAGGTCATCTCCCTCTCAGTACAGACCAAAAAGTCTCCTGTGTGTCATGAGTAAGTTGCTGGAATCCATATTAAATAAAGAAGTAGTCAACCACCTCAGCAGAAACAACCTTCTTAGTGACATGCAATATGGTTTCCGTTCTGACAGATCTACAGCAGATGTACTAACGTTTATATCTCATAGGATTAGTGAATCTCTTGACAAAGGCTTCCTTTCTAGAGCAATTGCTCTTGACATATCAAAGGCCTTCGATAAGGTATGGCATAAGGGCCTACTTCACAAGATTTCCAGCTACAGTATAACTGGAAATGTTTTCTCAATTATTAAATCATTTCTTTCTGATAGGCTCATAAGAGTAGTGGTTGATGGGCAGAAATCAGAAGCCCACAGTTGGGCCCAACTCTCTTCCTGATCTACATCAATGATTTCCTAAAACACATACTTAAATCATCCGTTGACATCTATACTGATGGCACGACCATCTATGGCAACACATGAAAGGCCATAAATGACAAAGTTCTCTCTGATTCTCTCTCCTCTGATCTTGAGCATGTGGTACAATGGGGGTAGAGGTGGTTGGTTACTTTTAATGCATCTAAAACAAAGCTTCTATCTTTACATCATCAATGCTCTGATCCCCATCTGGCATCAATTGAAATGGATCGTTATTGTCTTGGGGAGGCTCCATGTTTTGACAAGCTTCTGGGACTGACCTTTACTCCTAATCTGAAATGGAACACGTACATCAAATCTGTTACCAGGGACGCTGGGAAAATGGTGGGATCCTTCTACCGCTCCAGTAGATATCTCACTGCTGATGCAATTCTCTATCTATATAAAAGCCAAGTACGTCCAAGGATGGAGTATTGCTGCCATATCTGGGCAGGAGCTGCTAAAAACAGCCTATCCTGCCTTGACAGGGTACAAAATAGACTTTGTAGCCTAGTGCGGGATGCCCTTTTCTCTTCCCTGCAACCTCTCTCCCACAGAAGAGACGTTGCGAGCCTATCGTTGTTTTATCGTTATTTTCATGGGAAGTGCTCGTCTGAGCTCCAATCTCTCGTCCCCCCTCGCTAATCTTTCACGAAAAACACCCATCTAGCTGAAACCACTGTCAGTAATTTTCCCCACCCTTTATCTGTGCCTAAATCAAAACGTAGATTCCATGAACAAAGCTTCTTTCTTAGAAGTGCATGCCTGTAGAACTCTTTTCTGTTTGCCTGTTTCCCACCTGACTACAACTTGATGTCTTCAAGTTCAACCTAAACAAATTCCTGATAAACCGCCCCCTTAAGTAAAACACTTTATTAGATCTCCATTACTAACGATTACTACCATATTGTCCCATTGATTACTGTACACGCAATAGCCCTCATCCCTGAGTGGCCTCCGGGCCTTGATAAGTGGTGACTTTCATGTAAAAAAAAAATAAATAAACAACCATTATAAAATAATGTAAATCCATTTTGGCACTTCTGCATTATAATTGCATTTCACATAAAAATACTATTATGTACTTGTCATATCAAATATACAATTTTAATTTTACCTATATATATATATATATATATATATATATATATATATATATATATATAGCGGAGGTATTTCGGACGATATCAAAACATCGTTAAACTCACTACTCGTTCAAGCAGCCGCCAATAGCGTAATGGTTAGAAGCCTTGACTGCCGTATAAACGGTCGGGTTTCAATCCTGGCTTGAGGTAGTTGCCTGTCTAGCCGCACTGATGAGCTGTGAAACAGCGAAACAGTACTGTATGTGGATGACTATATATATATATATATATATATATATATATATATATATATATATACTAGCGGGGGTACCCGGCATTGCCCGGGTGCTTAGAAGCGTGTGTGCTTAAATCAAAACAAAAGAATAAGCGAAGTAATCACCCTATTTAAATATTATAAAAAAAAAGTTAAAACTTAAAAAGATCGAAAAACAAAAAAAAAACGAACGTAAGGCAAAGGAACGATGTTAAAATTTCTTAAAATCAGAAAAACAAAAACAAAAGAAGAAAACGCGAATGTGATGAAAAAAAACCCAGAAAAACGAACGTTAAAACTTATTTAAAAAATCTGAAAAAAAAAACAAAAAAAAAACATAGAACGTGAAAAATGGCTTAAATAACCCTGTTTCAATATTAAACGTATAAAAAAAAAAAAAGAAGACATCTCACACCACGATTCGAACTCACAACCTTTAGATTAAGTGTGCAAAAAACCTGACACATTACCCGCTCGGCCAGCAACAAGGAGTAGCTGAAACGTGTGTGAATTTATTTAAGTATTAAAAACAGAATTGACACGTGTCCGCAATAAAAGTTAACTCTGCTACTTCTATTAATGAGGTCAAATAGAAGTCAAGTTAACTTTTGCTGCGAGGCAGCTTTTGGGTTTGTTTATAAACTTTGACTGACCAGTTCCCCATTGTCCAGATTGAATAGCAATTGTCTGGTATAAGGAGTTTGAACCCACATTGATCAAAGCTGATTGCTTCTGGACGTTTCCTGGTTCGATTACCGGGAACACGGCCATAGCTTTGAATTAGTTTCGGTTTTATACAAAAAAGCTGAAAGAACACAAGATGGGCTGAAATAGCAATAATTTTGTAAAAATCGCCGTAAATAAATCTAGACGCAACGCGCATTTGCAAATCGTACATATTATTATCTAGGGGGTATATAAACACTTCTAAGCGATAGTAACCCCCCCCCCTCGGGACTGTCAGCGAAAAAAGTCTTTTCCAGATATACAAAAAATGCGCACACGCATTTGCCCTTTATATATATAGATTAAAACATTAAGGAGTATGTTATATGGGGCACAGGTTCTTTTATTTATATTAAAACATTAAGGAGTATGTTATATGGGGCACAGGTTCTTTTATTTATATTAAAACATTAAGGAGTATGCTATATGGGGCACAGGTTCTTTTATTTATATTAAAACATTAAGGAGTATGTTATATGGGGCACAGGTTCTTTTATTTATATTAAAACATTAAGGAGTATGTTATATGGGTCACAGGTTCTTTTATTTATATTAAAACATTAAGGAGTATGTTATATGGGGCACAGGTTCTTTTAGTTATATTAAAACATTAAGGAGTATGTTATATGGGGCACAGGTTCTTTTATTTATATTAAAACATTAAGGAGTATGCTATATGGGGCACAGATTCTTTTATTTATATTAAAACATTAAGGAGTATGTTATATGGGGCACAGGTTCTTTTAGTTATATTAAAACATTAAGGAGTATGTTATATGGGGCACAGGTTCTTTTATTTATATTAAAACATTAAGGAGTATGTTATATGGGGCACAGGTTCTTTTATTTATATTAAAACATTAAGGAGTATGTTATATGGGGCACAGGTTCTTTTATTTATATTAAAACATTAAGGAGTATGTTATATGGGGCACAGGTTCTTTTATTTATATTAAAACATTAATGAGTATGTTATATGGGGCACAGGTTCTTTTATTTATATTAAAACATTAAGGAGTATGTTATATGGGGCACAGGTTCTTTTATTTATATTTAAACATTAAGGAGTATGTTATATGGGGCACAGGTTCTTTTATTTATATTAAAACATTAAGGAGTATGTTATATGGGGCACAGGTTCTTTTATTTATATTAAAACATTAAGGAGTATGTTATATGGGGCACAGGTTCTTTTATTTATATTAAAACATTAAGGAGTATGTTATATGGGGCACAGGTTCTTTTATTTATATTAAAACATTAAGGAGTATGTTATATGGGGCACAGGTTCTTTTATTTATATTAAAACATTAAGGAGTATGTTATATGGGGCACAGGTTCTTTTATTTATATTAAAACATTAATGAGTATGTTATATGGGGCACAGGTTCTTTTATTTATATTAAAACATTAAGGAGTATGTTATATGGGGCACAGGTTCTTTTATTTATATTTAAACATTAAGGAGTATGTTATATGGGGCACAGGTTCTTTTAGTTATATTAAAACATTAAGGAGTATGTTATATGGGGCACAGGTTCTTTTATTTATATTAAAACATTAAGGAGTATGTTATATGGGGCACAGGTTCTTTTATTTATATTAAAACATTAAGGAGTATGCTATATGGGTCACAGGTTCTTTTATTTATATTAAAACATTAAGGAGTATGCTATATGGGTCACAGGTTCTTTTATTTATATTAAAACATTAAGGAGTATGTTATATGGGGCACAGGTTCTTTTATTTATATTAAAACATTAAGGAGTATGCTATATGGGGCACAGGTTCTTTTATTTATATTAAAACATTAAGGAGTATGTTATATGGGGCACAGGTTCTTTTATTTATATTAAAACATTAAGGAGTATGTTATATGGGGCACAGGTTCTTTTATTTATATTAAAACATTAAGGAGTATGTTATATGGGGCACAGGTTCTTTTATTTATATTAAAACATTAAGGAGTATGTTATATGGGGCACAGGTTCTTTTATTTATATTAAAACATTAAGGAGTATGTTATATGGGGCACAGGTTCTTTTATTTATATTAAAACATTAAGGAGTATGTTATATGGGGCACAGGTTCTTTTATTTATATTAAAACATTAAGGAGTATGCTATATGGGGCACAGGTTCTTTTATTTATATTAAAACATTAAGGAGTATGTTATATGGGGCACAGGTTCTTTTATTTATATTAAAACATTAAGGAGTATGTTATATGGGGCACAGGTTCTTTTATTTATATTAAAACATTAAGGAGTATGTTATATGGGGCACAGGTTCTTTTATTTATATTAAAACATTAAGGAGTATGTTATATGGGGCACAGGTTCTTTTATTTATATTAAAACATTAAGGAGTATGTTATATGGGGCACAGGTTCTTTTATTTATATTAAAACATTAATGAGTATGTTATATGGGGCACAGGTTCTTTTATTTATATTAAAACATTAAGGAGTATGTTATATGGGGCACAGGTTCTTTTATTTATATTTAAACATTAAGGAGTATGTTATATGGGGCACAGGTTCTTTTATTTATATTAAAACATTAAGGAGTATGTTATATGGGGCACAGGTTCTTTTATTTATATTTAAACATTAAGGAGTATGTTATATGGGGCACAGGTTCTTTTATTTATATTAAAACATTAAGGAGTATGTTATATGGGGCACAGGTTCTTTTATTTATATTAAAACATTAAGGAGTATGTTATATGGGTCACAGGTTCTTTTATTTATATTAAAACATTAAGGAGTATGTTATATGGGGCACAGGTTCTTTTATTTATATTTAAACATTAAGGAGTATGTTATATGGGGCACAGGTTCTTTTATTTATATTAAAACATTAAGGAGTATGTTATATGGGGCACAGGTTCTTTTATTTATATTAAAACATTAAGGAGTATGTTATATGGGGCACAGGTTCTTTTATTTATATTTAAACATTAAGGAGTATGTTATATGGGGCACAGGTTCTTTTATTTATATTAAAACATTAAGGAGTATGTTATATGGGGCACAGGTTCTTTTATTTATATTAAAACATTAAGGAGTATGTTATATGGGGCACAGGTTCTTTTATTTATATTTAAACATTAAGGAGTATGTTATATGGGGCACAGGTTCTTTTATTTATATTAAAACATTAAGGAGTATGTTATATGGGGCACAGGTTCTTTTATTTATATTAAAACATTAAGGAGTATGTTATATGGGGCACAGGTTCTTTTATTTATATTTAAACATTAAGGAGTATGTTATATGGGGCACAGGTTCTTTTATTTATATTAAAACATTAAGGAGTATGTTATATGGGGCACAGGTTCTTTTATTTATATTTAAACATTAAGGAGTATGTTATATGGGGCACAGGTTCTTTTATTTATATTAAAACATTAAGGAGTATGTTATATGGGGCACAGGTTCTTTTATTTATATTAAAACATTAAGGAGTATGTTATATGGGTCACAGGTTCTTTTATTTATATTAAAACATTAAGGAGTATGTTATATGGGGCACAGGTTCTTTTATTTATATTTAAACATTAAGGAGTATGTTATATGGGGCACAGGTTCTTTTATTTATATTAAAACATTAAGGAGTATGTTATATGGGGCACAGGTTCTTTTATTTATATTAAAACATTAAGGAGTATGTTATATGGGGCACAGGTTCTTTTATTTATATTAAAACATTAAGGAGTATGTTATATGGGGCACAGGTTCTTTTATTTATATTAAAACATTAAGGAGTATGTTATATGGGGCACAGGTTCTTTTATTTATATTAAAACATTAAGGAGTATGCTATATGGGTCACAGGTTCTTTTATTTATATTAAAACATTAAGGAGTATGCTATATGGGTCACAGGTTCTTTTATTTATATTAAAACATTAAGGAGTATGTTATATGGGGCACAGGTTCTTTTATTTATATTAAAACATTAAGGAGTATGCTATATGGGGCACAGGTTCTTTTATTTATATTAAAACATTAAGGAGTATGTTATATGGGGCACAGGTTCTTTTATTTATATTAAAACATTAAGGAGTATGTTATATGGGGCACAGGTTCTTTTATTTATATTTATATTAAAACATTAAGGCATATGTTATATGGGTACAGGTTCTTTTATTTATATTTATACTAGCAGGAGGTACCCGGCGTTGCTTGGGTGTTTGGAGGTGTGTGTGGTTTTGGGTAAATCAAAACTCTGGAGGGAGGGGGGGTTAAAATAAAAAAAAATTTTGGTAAGTAAGTATGAGGATCGAATTCGAACCCGTGAGGAAAGTTGGAAATTAAAGTGTGAAAAAAAAACGTGCGACGTTAACCATTTGGCCACCACGAAATACTAATGGAAACATGTTTGAATTTATTTAAGTATTAAAAACAGAATTGACACGTGGCCGCAATAAAAGTTAACTCTGCTGCTTCTATTTGACCTCATTAATGAGACTTAACTTTTGCTGTGGGGCAACTTTTGGATTTGTTTACTAAACTTTGACTGGTTGTTTCCCCAAGATATTACAGAAGGGGAAATCAGCTCCCCATTGTCCAGATTGAATAGCAATTGTCTGATATAAGGAGTTTGGCCCCACATTGATCAAAGCTGATTGCTTGTGGACGTTTCCCGGTGCGATTGCCGGGAACACGCCTTAGCTTTGAATTAGTTTCGATTTTATACAAAAAAGCTGAACGAACACAAGATGGGCTGAAATAGCAATAATTTTGTAAAAATCAACGTAAATAAATCTAGAGACGACCCGCGTTCCCAAATCCTAGATATTATTATCTAGGGGCTATATAAACACTTCTAAGCGATAGTACCCCCCCCCCCCGAGAATCCCGGCGAAAAAAGCCTTTGCGAGACATACATAAAATGATCATACATTTTGCCTTTATGTATATACTAGCGGGGGGGGGGGGGTACCCGGCGTTGCCCGGGTGTTTAGAGGTGTGTGCGCTCAGGGGAGCGTTAATCAAAACATAAGAATAAGCGAAGTAAATATTTTAAAACTTTAAAAAATTGAAAAAAAACACAAAAAAACTAACGTAAGGCAAACGAACGATGTTAAATGTAAAAATCAGAAAAACAAAAAAAGAAAATGCGAAAAAGAAAACAGAAAAACGAACGTTAAAATTTATTTAAAAAATCTGAAAAATACCCCCCCCCAAAAAAAACGTGAAAAATGGCTTAAATGATCCTGGGGGTACCCGGCGTTGCCCGGGTGTTTTTCGGTGTGTGTGGTCGGGCAGGGGCTGGGGGTGTTAATGAAAACCTAAGAATAAGCGAAGTAAAAAAAAAACAAAAAAACAAAAACGAACGTGAAAAATACCCCCCCAAAAAAAAACATGTGAAAAATGGCTTACATAACTCTGCTTCAATATTAAAATTTAAAAAATCGAAAAAAAAAAAAGAGATGTCACACTACGTTTCAAACTCAAAACCTTTAGATAATGAGGTCATGCTCTAAGCAACTGAGCTAAGACGACATCGCCGAAATTGTGTCACTTTTTCAAATATTTAAAGTAAATCAGATTACAATGTTGTATGACGCATGCATAGAAGCGAACTCGTCATGAAAGGACGGTTTTTGCTGACCCCCTCCCCTGTAGAAAACTACTGATTTCAGGGTGAAGGAATTAACGTTTTTGGCCAATTTTTCAATATTTGTCAGGCGAAGGTTGGAAGTTTAAAATGATAACGATCTGGCGAAAATCCGTGACCCATGTCGAAAGTTTTTGCGAGACATACAAACACACATACATACATACAAACAAACACATACATACATACAAACACACATTTTCGCTTTTATATATATAGACTAGCTGGGGGTACCCGGCGTTGCCCGGGTGTTTGGAGGTGTGTGTGTGTTGGATGGGGTGTAGATCAAAACAACCCTGTTTAAAAAAATAGAAAAGATTGGCCGGGTGTTTGGAGGTGTAAAAGAAAAAAAAAAGTTTTAGTAGAAAGGTAGGCTTGAACCCCAAACCTTTGACGCGGAGGTAGAAAGGAAATGGAAAAAAAAACCCTGTAACCTAACAATCTCGACCACGGGAATAGATGAATTGATAAGTGTGTTAAGTTGACGTTTATAAAGCGAAATTAACAAGTGCGAGAATGTTAAGTCGTGTGATGTTTGACCTAGTTTTGCGCTGGAAGCCAGTTTGTTTTCCCCGCTACGCGGCGATCAAAAAATATCTCGAAAATAGTTTGTAAAACTTGGGTAAATTAAAGATAGTTGCGACCCGAGTTCCTTAGTCGTAGATATTATTATTTAGACAGCATATAAAAAGTTTTAAGAAGGAGCGAGCCAACTGAGAATGACGGCCAAAAAATCTTTTTGTAGACATACACAAAAAGCAAACACACATGCATACATACATACATACATACATACATACACACATTTTCGCTTTTATATATATATATATATATATATATATATTTGTAATAAAAAAAATGATTTGATTTGGGAATCTTAATTAGGCTGACCCCTGGTGTATGTGTAATATTGTGGTGAATGATAACCCTAGCTAGGACTAGCATAGACCAACAAAAGGTGCAGTGACGAGGATGACCATAGACCCCTCTTCATCAATCTTTGAGTAGTCTTGTGCCTTTTTTGTTTTCCTTTTGTATTCTTTTTATACATTTCAGAGAAATAAAAAAAATTTAACTCAAAATTAGTATAAATTCAAAAAATTAAAAAAAAACGATACAATAGAAAAATAATTACAAGCAAAACTAAAATTTATTGAATAATTGAGTTTTAGTATGTTTTAATGTGAAACAGTTCTTTGCGGCCAACTCTGTATGATAAACTAACTTATCCTCTTGCTTTCCTTGCTTTCAATTAAACTTCACCATTTCAAAATAGAAACTGTTGTGGCTATGATATAAGTAAAAGAATAGATCTAGTACATCTAATGGATCATTTTTTTGTGATTTTTGTAATTCATACTAATTTCAACATGACACGTAAGTCTAACATAGTGTTTCACCTGAAATTCATTTGTTTGAAATCTCATCATACTGCAGAAGAACCTCAATTTTTTCCTTATTTTATTAACAAGAATAACTCAAGCATAAAGTGCCATATGTCTAATAGCCTAAAAATTAAGGGACACATACGCACATTTCTTGTATTAATATAGATATACTTTACTTTATATAGAAAATTATTTCTTTTCCTATGCATAAACCTCGTATTTCTCAGATTGGGAATATGGACATGATATATATATATATATATATATATATATATATATATATATATATATATATATATATATATATATATATATATATATATATATATATCATAGATAATAAACTATTTTGCAGTTTATTATTGTGACATTAGTTTTTGAAGCGAGGTGTCGCCATTCTCTCATATACAGCATTTGATATTCTCAAATAGTCACCCACTGTGTACTAACCAGGCTAACTATTGCTTAACTTTAGTTATCTAATGAGAACTTGTGTGCCAACATAATTATGCCGTAATTAATTAGAAAATGGTAACAACAATAAGTAGTATTCAATAAAGTATGTAATTAAAAAGAAGCTGCATAAGTGGGGATCATTAACCCTAACAAAGACGGTTATTATCACATCAACACAATGCTCTCTAACTCTCTCCTTCTAACCGTTATTATCTAATAATGATCAAAATTAAGCAAGCTTCATCACTTGGATGGAGTTTGAGGGGAGGCACTTTGGAAATCTTAATTATCACTGATCAAATTGAACTCACTATAAATCCAGATTGATGAAATTGATCCAGAAATAATCCAAGCTTACAATCAATGCCTTCTTGCATGAACTATACACGCACGCACGCACACACGCAAATGACAATAAACCAACTTCTTGTACAGTTGTTGCTGATAACCATTACACAAATAACAGGCGTGTTAATTAAAGAACATACAAGACAAAAATTAGCATAAAAGCAAACAATTAATCATCAATCAGACATGCACACAAATCAAAGGCAGATCCAGATATCTGTCTGCTACTGGGATTGGGTACAAATTAGGATGGGTTTATGGATTTATGTCAGCAAATATTTACCCAGATAATTTCAGTTCCCTTGGTTTTTCTCTTTGCGTGTTCCATCTATATTTCTAATTTTGATGTAGTAGATAGTAGACAATTTAATCGACTCCTTCTGAAGGAGGAAGTTTCTAGGGAATAATAAATCACACAAGGTTTCCGGCTGCATTGACAATCTTATCTTTTTTACAGGGAGTCGGGGGCATCTCACATGGAATGCGTGGTATTTTCAAATGGTCTGATATCAACTCGGTTCAATGTCACTTAACTTTGTGTGTGTGTGTGTGTGTGTGTGTGTGTGTGTGTGTGTGTGTGTGTGTGTGTGTGTGTGTGTGCATGTCACGTACGAACAGCTATATCAATATCATTATCTACAACTCATTAGTGTAGCTAGACATAGCAAGCATATCCATGCCACAATCCAAAATCTGAATGGCTGGTCACGTTTAAATGTGATCAGCAACCAAGTATCAAATCCGTTACACCAACAAACCTGTTACTGACAAAAGAAATTCTAGACTATATGCACTCTCTTGGTTTATAAATATTTTTACCACACTATTGGTAACTCAAGATATATTATTGTTTACATAATATTATTGTTTTATGCTAATATATGTGTGTATGTAAGTAAATACATTTTAATGTTGAAATTATATATACGTGTGTGTGTTACTTACCAATTCTCTTTGATGGCAACATAAATAAACATGTCAATATCACCATGGCTAAAGCTATTTATATCTATATTGAATACCAATAAAAAGTCGTTTAAAATACAACTATCTCCATCGTATATTTTCTGCAAACATCAGTGAGGAGGAAACGGAGAAGGCACACAAGTGAAAGTACAATAGATGGTGGTCCTATTTGTAACCATGGTGATGCAAAGTCAGAAGCAGAGAGAGAGAATGATATAATTGATTATACAAAACTCTAGACATCACTAACTAAAATAAATTCTATTTCTTCTTAAAAAGTTGTTAATAAGAAATGCAAACTGTTATGATTATAAAAAAAACTGATCATTCTAAGTCATTATATAAGCCATTTCCATTATACAGCATAATCATGTTGACAAACTGGTTCTTGTTAGACCACTGAAGTTAAGTAACGTTGAGCTTGGCCAATATCAGATGGGTGACCATTTTGAAATACAAGGTGCTGTATGTGTTCTCTGCTTATCTTGGCATTATTTCCAGTCATTTTGGACTTCTTTTTGCCATTGGAATCAGGCAATACCAACTCAGGAGAGATCTAGTTAAGGAGTGCACACTCCTTCACAATTACATGCACCGCCACCCTCACAGGGGAGTATCCATTGTCCTTCAAGACTGAATGGATTTCATGTTGTGAGTGTATCATATCATGAATTCTCCCATCGAGAATAATGTAACAAGCTCTGCAATAGACCACAGATTAAACTACACACAAAAAAAAGAAAGAAAAAAAAAACCTCAGTGCTAACACGTAACAAAATATTTAATCAAGCAACTAATATCCTTCTTCAACTGGTTTTGGTATTTGGACCAGTATGAGCAACACCAGACAACATCTCACACTGACTCAAAAGGTTAACATCAGTTAACTGGTATGCAGTCACATCATTTCTTACACACTCAATCCAGGTCTTCTTTAGCGTCCCATGCTCCCTAATGTCTGGGATATCGAGGTGCATTATGACATCCATGTAAAAGGTGTCACATAGCTGAACCATAACGGCAATGGCTTTGCATTGCTTTGCATGTAGTTGATGCCAAACGTCTCTCCAATCAGTGAAAATATACCAGCAGTTGAATAATACAAATATTTAATCTATAATTGTAATCCTACCAAGTTTCTGATGAAGGTTGATGAGATTCTTTCTTCCTGTTTGCAGACATACATCATCTGATTATGGCACAATCTTTTTAGTAAAATACCTCATCATGTCACATATAGTCATGAGAAAAGCACACAGAGACACACAAAATTATCTTATAATTTTATTAATATAGATTTTTAAAAAATAGCACTTAATTTAAGCAACTTTAAAAAAGGGGGAAAACAGAAATTCCTGACAATTCTATTTGGCATAAAAGACTGAAAAAGTAATACTTTACTCTAAATTAAGTTTTCTTCACTTTCCTCAATTACATATTCATTAGGTATGACAAAGAATGGTAATAGTTTAAGTCTTTAAAACAAAGGAAAGATTTTTCTGAATATTATTTTTATATTTAACATTAAAACCTTACTTAGCATAGCATAGTAATCAATTATAATGATACCTAAACACTATTATAGGTTTGAAAAAAACAAACAAGTGAAGCATGCATGGTCCCCCATGAGTGCACAGTGAACGAGGCATAAAAAAATGACTTAAGTTCAGCAATGCCCCCCCCCCACCTATTTAGCTCCAAAAGTCCGCAGGGGACGTCAAATCCTAGTGAAAATGAACAAAAGACGCAGTTTTAGTCCTTAACATATGTAAATTTGAGTTTTGCACCATGCACCATGCAAAAAAAGAAATGACTAAGTCCATCATTGCCCCCCTCATTCAGCCCCAAAAGTCTCCAAAGCCTTAACATATTTAAATTTGAGTTCAGCACCATGTAAAACTGCTAAATAGACATACACTTAAAATTTTGGACAAATATGGTAAAACAGTCCCAAAAATGGAGTGTTTTTATTAGCCTAAAAAAGCCCCTGGGGCCCACCCAAGAGCTATTGCAAAGTACAGACAAACAAAATTATATAGAAATCAGTTAGTTACAACTTTTCAGAAAGTTTTATAAAAATCCAAGGCATTAATTTTTTTTTTAATAAGCACAAAAATGTCAATTTTAGCCATTTTAACCCGAAAGGTGGGGTGGGGAGGGGTGCAACCAGAGTTTTCCCAGAAAATCCGTTCTGATACGTTTTGTCATGTTTAAAGTTTGTGCAAAATTTCAAAAAATTCCAAGACGTAATTATTGAGAAAAGTGCGGAAAGATGAACGGATGAACAGACGAACGGATGAACAGACGAACGGACAAGGCTGAATTTACAGATCCACCCTCCTTTTGTCTGGGGACCAAAAATCAATGCCGATATAGAAATCAATTTGAATTCATTTAAAATAAATTTAAAGTGTAATCCTTTCTACTCCTCTGCTTGGGTGGCACAAGCATATTGGTGGACAGCTAAGGACCTGGAGGCCTTTTCTGTGTTGCACTCTCAAGCTCACAGGTGGTCAGCCTTCTTCGATGATGAAATTGCAATTAGTTGGTCATCTCATGCAACTTACTCAGAATCACCATGCATGGACCGGCAT
Organism: Euprymna scolopes; assembly: GCF_053919585.1. Lineage (NCBI taxonomy): Eukaryota > Metazoa > Mollusca > Cephalopoda > Sepiida > Sepiolidae > Euprymna > Euprymna scolopes. The sequence goes on from NC_136502.1 coordinate 72,606,259, forward strand.
GATTCAGGATGTAGTGCAGACCAGAGAAGAAACTGGCTTGACCTGACCAGGTGAACGCCATTGTAACAACAATAATTGATTTAAAAAAAAAAAAGAAAACATATTTTAATTCAAGTTTTTACATACGTCCAAGGATATTTATAAAAGGTTTTGTCAGTTAGTTTATCACACTTCACAGTTTTAAATAACATTTCATTAGTCTGTCACACTTCAGTTTTAAATATCATTTTCGTTGTTAAACATGCAAATTGAATTTTTTAAAAAATCATAAGAATATTTATTGTTGCTGTTTTTTTTTTTTTTTGGTTTTTTTCAGTGCTAAATTGAAGCTTAGTAAATATATCATCAACTTAACTCGATAAATAAACTATCAACTTCTAGTAAATAAACTATAACTTTTTTTTATTGGTTACTAGCTCTCCCCACCTGGTATTGTTGAGAGTCATTTTACTGAAATACTGAAATTACTGAAATAGGATTTTTTCGTCTGCAAAAAAAAAAAAAAATAATAATAAAATAATAATAATAATAATAATAATAATTGTTATTTTGGTTTTATATTTTGCATTGCATTCTCTTAAAAAAAATGTAAAACATTGACAATTTATTTTCCCCTTCCATCTCCATTCAAGTCAAATGTTAACCGTGATTTAAAAATAAGAATATGTGTAAAAAGATGATGTTCATAATCACATCTAGCAGACTGGCGTCTTTTCACTGTTCATCAAGCTAGTGTTATCAATACACAGGTTATAAAGCATGCTATGGAAACGTTATTGTGTAAGTAGGTCAACAATTGTTCGATTGAAAGAAATCGCTTATCAGAAAGAAAACAGGGGGTGGGTATTTGTGATGAAACTGCAAAAACTGACAAGTTTGATTTTTTCCAGATTTCTACATGGTGCCATTGATGACAGGAAGAGGACTTCGAACTGTGTGATAGTTAGCTCCTCTGACACCTTCTATGATTTTAATAATCAAAATAAAACTATTGATCAGAGTACATGTGAAGCTTGATGAAATCGATTGGTAATTAGATAATTGCCACAACTGACCGACTGAACAGTTTGTTTTCTTTGCCATATACAACTTTTGTTAACAAAGCAATTAAAGTCAAAGAAATAGGAAAGGGTATTTTGTATACAAGCTTTTGCAATTGTAATTTTAGATTATTCACTCTTTGAAGAATATTTCAACTGACATTCCTCAATCCCCATTGGAATAATATTTCCATTCCTCTATCCCCATTGGTATAGCATTCCAATCCAACATTCCTTCATTCCTATGTTTATGACTTATAAAAAGGATGTTTGCTAAACTTCTATCAATCTGTACTTTTTGTAGCCTGGCTTAAAAAACATTCATATTTACTTAATTTACTTTAGTAGGAGTACTCAGTGAGGACCAAACTCACAATTCACTTTTGACTTTTGTGATAAGCTTATCGGTTGTAAGGAAGTCAATTTGTACAATGAAATTCGCAAGTGCAAATACGTTTTATACTGATTAGAGTCTCTCCAATCAGTAAAAAACTAAAAACGCATTAGCATTAAATTAGTAGCTAAAATAGTGCAAGTATTTAATCTATAATTGAGTGGATTTTATTGCAGTGAAATGAGAATCTATTTTTGTTGCAGACTGATTACCTTTCAAACATGATTACTTTTCCATTTCAAAGTTATTATCATTATTCATCATTTCGAAAAAAAAAAATTGTCCGTTTTCTCTTGAAATGAGATTCTAGATTAAAGTGACTTCATTGTAATCTATATTATATCCGTAGTCGCTGTGTCTGGAGATACATTTTAAAGCAAAGCCCTACACCAAGATCAAACGACTTTTATTTATATTAACTAAAATTTTATGAGAAATCAAATGGTGGTATTAATTTTGTACTAGCAGGGCTATCCGTCATAGCCTGGGATTCTAATTTCCATAATTTATACAAAAAATAAAATAAGCATAAAACTATGCAATATGCAAAATTTTGTTATTTGAGGTGTCTAAGTTTATTTAAGGACAACACCAGAATAAAAATACTTATGTCCTGGTTAGGTTTAAACTCACATTTATGTCTAAGTATGGCATGCTAGCCAATTGAGCCACGTCAACAATTAGGAAAAAGGTGATGTTATTAACTAAATGAACTAATAATAGGTGACTTCTTTCCTCTCTCATTACTTTCTGTTTTCGTTCCCCATCTCTCTCAAATGTGGCTCAGCTGTTTAACCACATAAACCAGAACAAGCAGCTCTCTTTCTTCCTATTTACTTCTTATTCTCCCCCTTTTTATACAGTTGAATGTAAATAAACCAGTAAATACTCCCCCAAAAGGGCATGTTATTAAATTTGTCCCAGTGTTATGAGTGGCAGTATTAGGACATGAGTGTGAGGGTAAAAACTTCCCCTTCCTCTAATCAAAAGTACAATATCCATCAGAATTACATATAATATTAAGTGGAAATAGAGGGCTTTTTGGGTTTTTTTTTTTTATAACAGACAAATAGTTTCTTTATATGACTGATGAAACAGATTTAATTAAAAGAATAATAAATTTAAAAAAATGGGGAGAAAAATGGCTTGATATAAAAGATTAAGAAGATTTATAGTATTGTGAGATTTCTGTTCCATAAACAATAAATACTTGATAAATTAAAACAGGTAGCTTCCTGTTTGCTGCTGTTCATCCCAGCTAGTAAATTATATTCTTACTAGACATTTAGCCTGTTAAAAAGAGGAAAAGTTACAACCTGTTTTGCATTAAATAATAATTCTGTACATTAAATAGATACAATAATACTTAGTTCGCTGCACCTTATCATAAGAAATGTCCATACAAAATTTCATCCAGATCAACTCAATAATTTTCGAAAAAAAAAAAAAAAAATGATAGTAAATGTGGTTGTGACTAATCCATATTTATCCCTAACTGTGCATCGAACGGATATCGTAATACAGCTTGACTAAGATCTATAAAAATTAAAATGAGATTGTCTCAGTAGTTTTCAAGAAAAAGTGAACAAGCGGACAAACTAAGAGAAATATGTACATATACTTGGATTACTTGATATAGAACAGTTGAAGCAACAGGGTCAGTTAACAGGGAAAAGTCATCAAAAACATGGGAGGAAGTGATGAGGATGGATTTGAGAGAAAGAGGGATAAATACAGATCTAGGCCGAAATAGGTTAGTTTGGAAATCAATTTTTAAAAGTCGTCCAATACATGCCAGCATGTAAAAGAGACATTAAACCGATGATGATAATGATGATGATGATGATGATCTTTGTGTGCGTCTAGTGTTGTCTATCATTATGATTGTGAGAACACATTTTCAAATCTAACAAAACCATCTGTAACTTGAAACTACAAATCTTCCATTTGCATGAGAATCAGATTTCAGAAAATATGTTTTAAATAATAATTAATTATTTTTTTTACAAAATTATTTAAAAAATCACATTTTCTAGTATTTCACTTCTAGATTTTTTTATTGTTCCATTTTCTTTGTTTTTAAATAAAAATCAATTGTAACATTTTTTGTAAATATTTTTTCAACATTGTACTAGAATAAAAAAATTAAATATATTTTTTCAACATTGTATTAGAATAAAAAAAAAGACAAATAATACTTAATTCAATCTAATTTACTGTTTTTTTGTACATTTTTGAACAGCTATTTTTTGTTATTGTTTTACTTTTTCTTTATTGCTAGTTGCATGAAATGTAACTATTTAAAGTTTAAGTGCTAAAAATAAGGACAGAGTTATTTAGAAATGAAAAAAATCCTTTTGATCAATACAATTTGTGTGGAGTGATAAAGATGACATTTTAGTTGGTCCATGAAAGTGTCTCAACAATAGCAACACATCTGCTGACAACAATAATCTACGTTGGAAAAACAGAGAAGTTCAGCTTAGGACCTTTGCAAGGATCTGGCTCAAGGGGTTTTCGTTTTGAGCATATTGAAAACATTATCAAGATCAATCATTTAAGGATTAATTGTTTATCAAGAGATTCGTGCTGAATGCGAGAAAATGTTAGTTAAATAGTAATGCAGTAAATGGTGTTACTATTAATACTATTATTATTATTATTATTATTATTATTATTATTATTATTATTATTATCACAACTTATGTTCCCCATCTTGATATAGCAGGGAAACCCGACATTGCTCCAGATTGAATGATGATCAACAAATATTTCACACAATCATATTTTTATTGTCATCGAAATCGGTGAAATCACCCATTTTTCAATTAAATTGATTGATTACCTGCTCTAGTTAGGGACACATCGTGGTGCAATGGAAGGAAGTTTCACTTGCCTTTTACAGTGACTTAGTCCATAATGCACGGTAGTATCCTTGCACTGTAAAGAACCTATTGTCGATGTTATCAAATTTTTTTTTATATATATATTTTTTTTATATCTATTTTTATATATATATATTTATATTATTGCCCAAGGGTTTGGAGGTGTGTGTTGAGAAAAAGAAAAAAAAGTGGTAGTAGGCAGGCAGGCAGGCTTGAACCCATGATGCGAAGGAGGAAAAGAAAGTGAAAGAAAACCTGAGTTTACCGCTGTGCCATGATGAGTGTTCAATTTAGCGATGAAAAAGAAATGAATGAGAATCACGCAAGTGCAGAAATGAACGTCTGGCTGTAGGCCAGTTAAGCTTTCTGCTTTCTGACGTATTTGTTTCCCCATGACGTTGGGGAAAACCAGCTCCCTCCCTCCCAAAAAAGGGGGAACTCTGGCAGTGTCTTTATGAATAGCAATTGTCCGATATGAAGGATCTTCCCCACATTGAGCAAAGCTAATTGCCTTCCAGAAGGCCAGGAGAATTGACTTTGCTTCGATTAGTTTCGCTTTTATATGAAAAAGACAAACAAACACCAGGAATCAGGGATCTTTTTAAAACTCTATAAAAATAAAGATAGAGATGACATATATTATTATGATACTCGAAAACGAGGTTACATAAAAGGGAGATTACTCTCATTCTTGTGCAAGGTTGCATGATTTTTAAGCAATTTGGTCTTCAAAAATTGTATTTGGCCTTTTTCAAAGTGTAACATATGGAGTAACTAAAGAAGGAACAAGGAGAATATTATATAGATTATTATTTTGATTTCACTACAAACAGCACACATTGCCACTGGATGTAAGCGGCTCTTGTGAATTAGAGGTAAAATTAATATGGGCATCTTAAGCGGAGAGTTATGCAGCAAGATGTTTTTATATCATATCTACATTTTTGCATGTTAGTACATTGAGAGAGCAAGAAAAGAATTCTAAAAGTAAAAAACCTTTCAGTGTCTGGGAACTTTTATTTATTAATTTGCTAATGAGTCACCATTTATCGAGGCTAAAATCAATTCAAGGATAAAGGTTAATGAGGTGGATGGAAAATGAAGAATGAAATGAACAAAGTTTGATTATTTATGACGATTAGTTGACTTTAGATTTAAAAGCAACTATGTTGTAGTCTTCAGGGAAGCGATCTTATAGTAACTTTTTTTCACAGTTGGAAAGTTCTTGGAAAGAAACTTTGTTCATGGAAATTCTGCCTGACACTAGGCATATGGAAAAGGGGAAAGTTATTGTCTGTTGCGGTAGAAAGATATGTTCTTGTGAATGTCTTACAAGCAGGAACCATAGATTGGCGCTCAGTCGAGCATGTTCCATGCAAATAACAATAATAACAGAATAAAATAAAATAACAGAAAGACTGGCAATTTCTCGTCTGTGAAAACGGAGCTGAAGAGAAGTGATGAGATCTTCATCCACTAGATTGCAAAGTCAATATTATACTTTCACGAAAAAAAAAAAAAAAAAAAAAGAATGCTTTAAGCAGTACCTCTCCAGACGTGTCAGCAGCATTCCATCTTCAGACATATTTGTTGTGACATCGGGAATTCTCAGTTCCTTTTTACTTGCTTCTCAATAAAGGAAAAGTTAGACATATGACATAAGGTCGGTTTTGTATGTGAAGAAGGCATTCTAGATTAGTAACATTTGTAAATTTAAGGTAGACAACTCTTTTTATATTCTTCAATTTCAAATAAGTTGTTTGTTGATTTCTATTTCTAAGTGATTATTTAAAAATGTTTCATATTATAGACGTCGTTGGTACAATTTATTTTAAAAATTACTTCAGCTCAAATAATACAGTACAAAACCATTTCAAGTGTTTATGGGGAAAGGAAACATAAATGGCAAATATAAATCAAATGAAAATTGTCTATATAATGTAAGTTTGATTTGTTAGCTTTTATACAGGATTGAATGATGATCGATGTTTTACATTCATATATTATTTTTGTCATCGAAGTAGCCCATTTTTCAATCAAATTGATTGGTTGCCTGCTCTAATTGGGGACCAATCGTGATGCACCTGGAGGAAACTTTACATGCCTCTTACAGTGACTAAGGTCACAAAATACTGTGGGCTACATTGCACTGTAGAGAACCTACTATTGATTTTAGTTCCAAACTAGAAACTCCATGGAGTAAGGAAATATTCTTTTTTTTAATCTGCATCCCTTGTTTCGAATAATAAATGTTATAAAATATAATTTACAAAAGTTTAGTTTTCTTCATACTAGCAGGCCGCCCAGCATTGCCCGGTCGTAAAATATGCTTAAATATGATATTTGATCAATGCAGATTTCATATTTATTATTATATTATATTGAACCAATATATAGTAATGATTTTAAAAGTAAAAAAAAAAAAAAAAAAAAAAATGACTCATGCACCACCACCGAGAATCGAAACCAAAACGTTTAACTTACGATTTACTTTTTCCTTTGACGTTAATGCCTGAGCTATGAAGACATATTTGCTGCAAGGCTAAAAATCAAAACATGAACCAATTCCCCAGCTAAAGCCCAAATACAAAGTTTCACATGAGTTCGAATGCCCCATATTTAAATTCCATGCCTGTAGACCAAAAACTGATATAGGAGTTGGGAAGGCAAAATTTTTAAATTTTTAGAAAGAGGTTTCTGTTTACTAGAATCTTTATACACAAATATTACACAAGTATGAATCATGTAGAATATCTACATGAATATAATTACAAGTAATATTAATTAAAGATAATCATCTCATAAGAAAACCGAAAAAACTAAGAGAAAATTAAAATGAATATTTAAAAGAATATGCAAATTAGCTAGATCTTTTGCAGATGAATGCAATTCCATGACCCATAAATAACAACGTTGTATTTTCTTTTTAAGTAAATAGAAAAAAGGGTTTTTACCAAATTCATTGGTGTACACAAATATTACATATTCTCATGAATTTCCATTTTAATTCTTTGGAATAATATTAATTAGTAACCAAATTTTCAGATTATAAAAATAATTTATTTGTTTTAAATTCATAATACTTGTTCGATTTTTAGCAAGAAGATTCAGGATTGGATATAAGTTTATAACATAGCAATTTGGTATATATTGAAGCAGTAGGCTCCCCCAAATACATGTCAACTTTTATCGAGTTGCTTCCCTGTTTTTCACAGTGGTGATAGAGCAACGTAATCTAACAAGCAAATAGTTGTACAAACTACTTTTTCTTTCTTTCTCGTTTTTTTTTGGGGGGGGGGCACCCGGACTTAGGGTTAAGAGACGATATGTTTTGTTTTGTAAGAAAAAAATAATAAAATAAAATAAAACAACAACTAAAAATTTTGTTTAAATGTCTTGTTTTTAGGAATGAAGATATCATTTTACATTAAACTTATAAAAACTAAAAAGAAAATTTCCAAAAATTGATTTTTAATAATCTGTAGGTTGGATGCTCAATCGATTTAATAATCTGAAGATATTTTTTAAATAACAAATAAATAGTGAAAATTTGAAAGGATAATACTGAAGTCCTTTCGAAAATATCAACCCCAAGAAGGATAATTTTATGTTAAACTGATCCCATTACACCTCCGTGTCTAAAATTTGAACAACTCCATTTTAAAAAGGCTTGTTCTTTGTTGTTGTTTTTTAATAACAAAAAATTGAATTAAAATTGAAAAAGAACATATTGGCTTAGAAATATAAAAATACAGATGATTACATTTTAATTTTTTTTTTTTCCGGGGATTGTTGAGGGGCTTCTTTGCCGATCAGTATGCTTTTGTCTATGTACCTATTAACTATGCCTCCCCACGGGACAGAGTTAGACACCAGGGTCGTTTTTTAACGTGGAGAAAAGGTACAAAAATAAAAATTGTCTCAGTCGTGAAGGATTTCTCCTCGACCGAAAGAGAATTTGTCTATGTAGTTAACAACGAAGGTTGCCATACGACTGCTGCTACCTTTGCAATCATTGCTGCTGCTGCTACAGACATACGCTGTATTATGTTTAGTTGAAAAAGAGACAGTGATAACAGATACAGATAGTAGAGTAGTGGAATAACGATGCGCCAATGTATGGGAACATTTTCCAGTTTTATTGTAACATCAATACGTTTGTCTCCTTTAATGATACTTGACTCGCGGGCCAGTTACTTTGCACTTACTGTAACGATTAACGTGTAATAACTGATGCAATCATATTTATAGACAAACCGAAACTATCGGAGGTTAGGGTAGCTCATAGTTTGTTTGAAATTTACCTGTAAAGTCCGAAGTTTAAAACCTTTAAAAAAAAAAAAAAAAAACTCGTTGTTTGTTTGTTTGTTTTTTTTTGTTTTTTGTTTTTTAATGAAACCGTGGTCTTTGCTTCTTTGATTGAAAAAAAAAATTAGGGTTTGAATTACATTTTTCGAGTAGTTATAAGCTTGGAAAGACAGGGGGTTGAATTAATTCACGTCCCCCATTTTGAAATGTCTATTAAAAAGTAAATAATTAATTTATGAGCCAAAGTTTTATATATCACAAATTGAAGATAAAAGATCAATAAATAATATATTCTAATTTAAAACAAAAAAAAAAAAGAATAGTTTTTTGGAAATTTACCTGTAAAGTCCGAAGTTTAAAACCTTTTTTTTTATTTTAATCACGTTGTTTTTTTTTGTTTTGTTTGCTTGTTTGTTTGTTTTTTAAATAAAACCTTGGTTCTTGCTCTTTTAAATGAAAAAAAATTAGGGTTTGAATTACATTTTTCAAGTAGTTATAAGCTTGGAAAGACAGGGAGTCGAATTATTCAATATTTTTCACGAAGTTTCTGACACCTAGTGAATGTGGTATTGTGGTGACTATTGAAATGACAGTGGTGGACAAATGGTGAAAGAAAGAAAGGAACGGTACTTAGACGAATGTGTCAAGTTATGAGTAGGATTGAAGATGATCAATGATCTTGCCTCCGATTCCTCACATTTTTTAAAGCCTTATGCCGTAATTATGAAACGTGAGATTTTATAAACTCATTTCATTTATGCAAATAAATTATTCAGTATCTGTTTCTACGTGACACATTTTGACACAAAGGCTTGGCTTGCTGAGGACTCCGACCATTTAATCGGAATGATGTATGATTCTATTTGGTCCTAAGAGGCCATCCTCCAGTCATTACCTCCTCCTTTAGGAAAGAGGATTGATACATTGCTGGTCGCCTGAGGTACCACCACTGAGAAATGTTGATAGGTCTGTGATCACGGCAAATTTTGAACCCACTTAGAGTGCCTCCTATTTGGGGGAGTTGAACACCTCTCCTCCTCACCCATACATGTTAAAGAGACTTTATTATGTCTAATCCAACATTGCTGCAGTGGGAAGTGGTTTAATAATCTTGAGAATTTTACAATTTGGAGGGAAGGATAAAATTTATTTTCATATATATAAATTACAATGTTATATTGACCCAATAAAAAAATTAGTTCCTATTTTTCATTGAATCCTTTACTCTATAATAAAGACCAATGTGTATTTATTTGTATGTAAATAAATATATATCCATTCAATCACACAAACATTAGTGAGTAAAAGAAACTGCCGGATAAAACCATTTCAAGTGTTTATGAGGAAGGGAGAAACAAATAGCAAGCTCGACCTCTCCTCTGTCATCTAAAATGAATACAGGAAAAAATCGGTCACTATTTCAATAATGAGACGTTTTTCTTTTTGTTTTTTAGGGGGGGGGTGTTTCTATACCGATTGATACATTCATCTTTAAATTTTCTTTTCAATTTTCGTTATTTTTTAAACTTCGCTAATTGAGACGTCATTTAATATGAATATTAATGTGAACACTAGTCAAGTATTATATTTTTCCCATCATTTTTGACAGAGAAAGAAATAAGAGACAAGTTCACCAATAAAGCATCATATTGTATCATGTTACATAGCGAGTAGTTTTATATCGTGAAATAAACATGTATTTCTGCAGTTTTAATGCAGAGATTTAACACCTATATAAAATACCCCCTCCCAACACACACACTGAAACAAAACTGTCTAAGATTCAAGTTGCAAATAAGTTGCCAGTAAATGGGACAATTCCAATATCGTTCCCAATTCCAATAGAATTACAGATTCTTTTCTAAATTCCTGATACCGATACAATTTCTGATTCTGATTCTCTTGAATTTTCTAAATATTTAGCTATATAGCTTTTTTAATATTCAGATTACTGTAAAACACTGTAATATGTGCACATAGTTTTGCAAAAGTAAAAACACACTTGTTAAGAGGTAATCTATAGATGTTAGTTTAAATATATATCGTTTTATCATTAGTACTAGCAATGGAAAAGTAAGTTAAAAAAAAGAATCGTTTTTGGCATTAGAAAAAGTGACAACTTTTTCCGATTCCAATTAATCGTGCTGTTACTAGTTAATATTAATTGTGTCAATAATCATTCTGTTTATTAAAATTAATTAAATTATTCTCATTTTAGTTATTATTCTCTCAATGTTTCAGCTGATGAAATCTCTGACCTTCTCCGGATGTATTTTTTCGAATTAGAGAGTCTTTATGTATATAGTGTTGTTCAATTCAAACAAGGCATATTGCCACTGAAACATAAGGGATTTAGTAGTAAAGGCCATAATTATAAAGTGATTAAATTTATTAAATCTATGGGGATATAGTGTACTTGTTCTGTCAGCCACAACCGGGAAGAAATGTTAATTACTGTATTATGTTATTCTTAGATATTGCCTGTAGTAAAGATTGAACCTACAACATCTAGACGGCTGTCACTTAGAACTGATTATTAATCAACACCTTTAACTGTTGCACCAAGTATGTATTCTGGTAGATTCAATTTTGTAATTGAATTATATTTTTTTCTAAATAGGAATCGTACCATTTCGTTTTATATTATGCTGCTGCATTTTTTATTTCGATAAATGATTGATTAATAGACAAAAAATGATAATACTACAATGTGTAATTATCAAAGTTTTGTTGACATGGGAAATGCACACATGCGAAAAGTGGTCACTACAGTTTATTAATGTAGAAATTTGGTTCTTGTGCAGGTCGACATACAAGTGAAATATAGAAGTTAAAAATTATTTAAAAAAAATAAAACAGGAAAACTTTAGAAAATACTTGTTTTAAAAAGTATGGTACTTGTACAGTTTAGTCAAGACATTCAAAAATGAAAATATCGAAAAAAAGGTTATATTGTACGTATCCGTTTTGGACTGAAGATCTCCGAAAAAAAATTAAATTTAATTTGATCAAGTAGTTTTTTTTTTACAGCGGAAAAACATATTCTTATGAGAGCGCATTGAAGTCAGTCATTATGAAATTTACTGAACACGCCACAGGGAGATAACTCCATGTTAAGCGCCGATACTCCCTCTTCATCTATAATTGTAGCTTTTCTTCCTAAAAATCGAATCTTTTGCTCGGTATCATAACAAATTGTTTTTTCGCTGTAAAAAAAAAACTACTTGATAAAAGTAAGTGAAATTTTTTTTCGGAGAACTTCTTTCCATAACGGATACGTGCAATATAACCTTTTGTCGATATTTTCATTTTTTAATGTCTTGACTAAACTGTACAAGTACCAAAAGTATTGAGGTACACCAAAATTTATGGAAAATAATCTATTATGTTTTTTCATTTTTTTTATAAAGAAATTCAACTCTAATCTGGAAACGATAGTTCCTGCCATTTTTAATTATTCAAAGGAGATCATTAATTTTTTTTCAAAACAACAAACAAAAATAACAGAATAAAATAAACCCAAGAATTTATCGACATATTTAAATGATTCAAACTGTTGTTTTTTTTTTCGATGATTGTAAAAAAGCAATCAGTTTCAGCTGATCTCTAGTTTGAAAAAATTCTTCATTTACTTCAATGATGAACATTATGGGAGGTATTTTTCTGATGTATCATGACTGAGATTAAAATGGCATCAATAAAACGTAAAATCACTTATCATACAAATAACTTTTACAATTAAAAAAACTACTGCACTTATTTTTCCTATTTATGTACTCCTCATGTATTTCCCCCTCATAATTAAATGTTTCCTAAGTTTTCCTGCCATTTTACTTCTAACTGCTATAATTTATTTGTGTGTCGACCTGCATAAGTGATACAATAGCAAATGAATAGGTTCTTCAGTTGTGATCTAACGCATTCTTACTTGCATAACTTTCCAGAAAAAAAAATGTCATGAGTAAAAGTAATATTTGCAAATGGCTACCTTATTTGCGATCATGTTTATATGCACATGTTTGCATACATATAACTAGGACAACAACTAAACCTATGAAAAGCTAAGAAAAACTAAAATATACCATAATGGCTTTTAATCACTCCTGAAGGAGGAACTTTTCATTGACTTCCTTTTACCTTGTTTTGTCCCTGGCTAAACGTGGCCCTGTAAAACCCATTTGACTGTCGACGCCTGTCTTCACTCACCTCTTGGTCTTCCCTTTTAGTCTTTTCCACTGCCTCTGTTTACTAGATCTCGAAAAATGATCTGCCCATTTATGTTTAGCCATTCATATGATGGTGATGATGTCGTTCACTCCAGTTTGTTGTCTAATCCAGGTGTTTCTTTTTCTTTCATATAGTCTGATGCCAAGCACAATGCAGTCCATTTTCTGTAGTGGCACTCTTACCTTTTCTATTGTTGCATTATTGAATGCCCATGTTTCACCATCATAGGCCATAACGGGCATGATGTATGCATTGAACACTTTCATTTAATATCCATAGTGGACTTTCTACTTTTCATGACGCTGTTTACTTTAAAGACGATTGTTCATCCAAATGCAGCTCAACATTTTAGTCAATTGGATGGACTAAAACATATATAGATAAATAAATTATACTACATCATAACAAAATGCCAATTGGTCCCTTTACCTCATTGAATAACACATTTCTAAGTTATCATTATGTGGCAGACGTGATAATGCGAAATCGGGATTTGGAAGACAACCATGCTACACCAGCGACGCCATAAAAGGGCTCTGGTGTACAATGTGAAATTTAAAGAAAAGTTCCAACCATAGGTTGTGAGTGAAGAATCAAACGCTGTCTCGTTTATAATGAATAGCATCGTTAGCAGAGACGATCGTGGTGTCTTTATTTTAACATCCATGACAGCCAGTCCAGAGGTGCAAATAAAATTGGATCAGGTCAATTTACTCAGCATCATTGGTTGGATGCAACCAACAGGCATCTTCTACGATACTTTCATTAACTTTTTATGCCACTTCTGTAGCCACAGAGCTTGCGCCCTTCCAAACCTTCATTCACACAACAGTTAATCCTGATTGTTTTATTAAAAATAATTTGATTTTTACAGGAATTGAATTTAAACTGTAAATTATGACATGCTTTTTAATTTGATTAAATTAGCTTTTTTCCTGGTCATATCGTGAAATGCAGACGAAATTCACAGCAAAAAAATCCGAACTGATAGTCATTTTCCAAGAAACCTTTTCAGCCAACACAATATAACGTTTTTGATTATAAATTAATGTTGAACCACTGAACTCTATAATTGTATCAACATATAACCAGAAACATCTGTCGGCGTTAGTAACTTGGAAATAATTGACTTTGAATCGTTTTATAGTGAAATAAGGAAATTATGCTGGTGGCTGTCAGCCAAGCCAAACGAAATGATAATGTGATAAGCAGATGAGATTTTTTGGAGGGTTCTTTTTGCAAACAGATGAAAACGCCACTTAATTAAATATTTCCTATTTCTTTTGTCACAAGGCCAGGAAAAGAAAACCTCAGACAAATCTATTAGTCCATCTCTAAAGTTGGGCTTACCATCCTCAAGTCTATAATTAAGACCTATGTATGTGCGCGCACGCACGCACGCACGCACACACACACACACACACACACACACACACACACACACACACACACAGATTGGTTGCATTCCAATGACGCCAAAGAAAAGAATCAGCCCATAATGATAATTTTTATTTACTTTTTAATTTTTACATTTCACTGAATCCCTATATTTTTTTCTTTATTGTCTTACAGGCGTTTTGCAGCCCATGATAGAAAATATTGTCTTTAGGTCTACCTGACTGTTGGTCAGAGACAATCAAATATAAGTAAAAATTCTCCAAAACGAGAACGGTATGTCAAAAACAAACTTCACATAGTTTAAATATCGTCACACAAAAGTTAGCGCGTAAAAAAAAATGCCAGTCGAATCTTACTGATTTTTTCTTTTATTCACTCCAAACAAATCACATTAATACTGAAACAAAAGGGGCTACGGTAAACTAAAGACAATATCTACTGGGACATCCTAAGTGGGGAGTTGTGCAACAAGATATTTTTTTCACATTACATTTAAATTTCTGCATGTTTGTACAGTCAAGGAAACAAGGAGCATGCAGGGAATTTAAAAGTCAAGCAGTTCAAGAAAAAAAACTATTTGAGTAGAAAGCCTTCCAGAATTTGGGGAACTCCACAGTGAAGGGGTCGGATTTTGCTGATTGTCGGGCTAGGAGAATTGAGAAAGCAAATTGCAAGTGAGATAAATTCCTGCCTTCAATCTATTTCCATTATGAGACACTTTTTTTTCTTTTCTGCTTTTTATACCGATTAATATGTTTTTTCTTTATTTTATTTTTTAAACTTTCCAGTTTGAAACGTTTTCTTTCTTTTTTTTTTTAAACTTCACTGATTAAGACGTTCTGAAGCATATTTTGCTTTTGTCATTTTTGACAAAGGCTGTATACTCATTGAAGATAACAGCTTTCTCCTTGTGGCTATGAATACCTGTTAACAGTTCAATCCTTGTATTAGGTACTGCTTTTATCTCATTAGGTGAAAAGAAAGTGAATAAATTGACTAAATGATTTAATTTATACAAGATACTTCATTTCAGTGTTTCTTAATCTTTTACTCTTGCATAACTACCATCCTTGGCCGTTTGGCTTAGATCATAGAAAATTTACAACAAATGCAGGATGGCTCCTAGAGTAAATGTGGTATTGTGGTGACTGAGATGATTCTGTTTTTTCTTTTTCTTTTTTTTACACAGGATTCACCACTTATCAAGGCCCGGAGGCCACTCGAGGATAAGGGTTAATGGGTGTACATTAGTCAATGTGATTATAGCTTAGTAAACATAAGTAGTGGGAATTTTGTAAATTTTGTAATTTGATTACTTAGGGGGACGGTTCATCAAGACTTGAAGACAATTAGATTGTAGTCAGCTGGAAAGCAGGCGATCGGGAGAGAGTTCCAAGAAAGAAGCTTTGTTTGTGGAATCTACATTTAGGTCTAGGTACAGACAAGGAGTGTGGGAAATTATTGATAGTGGTTTTGGCCAGACGAATGTTTTTCATGAAAGTTTGGCGAGGAGGGGGGGGGCATAGATTGAAGCTCAGATGAGTTAAGAGTAAGCTAGACATTTCATCACTTTAGATCCAGGATAATCAACAACACCCATTTCCTCCTCCCTTGATGGTCTTGTGCCTACTTTGTTGTAACTGTAATTTTTAAAAATATTTTCTGCAAATAAATAATAAGTGTTCTTATATTACACTTCATTTGTTTCGTTCTCGGTCAGTGAAGAAGAGGCCATTCTAGACTGAAGCAATTTTTTTTAATGTCAATTCAGAGCAACATTTTTGGAGGAACTGGATTTTTCCCCACATTAAAAATCAAATTTTTTTTATAACTCTGTCCCCGTGGAGAGGCAAGTAAAAAAGGTCTCACAGAACTACTGTGCAAAGTTCATATTGTAAATAACATAAAAAAAACGTAATATTTCTAGGTTAAATCTTTTGGCAATGTGAAATAAAATCGATACTGTTCGTTTATAATTTTTTATTGAGAGAGTTTTCATTCACACAAAAAATTCTAAACTCAAACGTAAAAAATAAACATAAGTAATCAATATCATGTCTATATTACAATAACCGATAATATATTATACATGTTTGGTAATATTACTTTTATATATATATGAAATTAAATACAAATTAAAATTCATTAGCTTATATACCTTATTCACGCGGAATATTTAGTGACCTTCTATATAATCTTAGGGTTCGAGGTAACCTCCAATTGAGAAACGCTGCCTTATATACTCACACAATGAACAACCTATTAAAATCGGATCAGCTAAATAATTAAAAAACAAGATATTTTGTGTAATGAACACACTCTTGTTTCTTTAGGTGAAAAAGTGATTTTAAGTCAAAATGTTGTTTCGTTTCGTTGGTATTTAAAAAAAAAACACAGAGAGAGAGAGAGAGAGAGAGAGAGAGAGAGAGAGAGGGGGTTGAATTAAGTATTTTGTTTCAAATTCACTGAAGATTACCAAATATCCAAAAACTGAAGAAAAGGAAAAATATGTGTTTATTATACAGGATGCTCACCCCACCCCCACATGCACACAAAATAAATGCAACTAATGAAATTGTTAATAAAATTCACAATACTTTGTGCAATCCAACCATATTTGGTAGAAATACACTTCATTCTATGTCAGCCTTGTCCACCAAGTTTCAACCATGAATATCCAACAGACTTTGTATTATTTAGATCACTTAAAAAATTCAGAAACATAAATGCCCAACACACTGTTTTATTATTATTCAGTGATAAGCACACCTGAATACAATGTTCAAAATTGTTAACAACTTTGACACACATCTCTCTTGTGATTGCCCTGATTTTAAACTGTGATGATCCTCTTCAGTTGAGGAACAATCTCAGAATTGTTTTGATAGATAATATTTTTGAGATAACCCCAGATATAATCCAAGTTTATGTGTGTGTGAAACCTATTCAGGATCACACCCTCTACCGATAAGACGTTCACCAAAATAACCCTGCATATGGGATTGGATTTGTTTACGATTTGGAATTTTTGAAGTGGGAATTAATAATAAATATTATTCATCTTGACTGTCATATTCTCAACGTTTCAACCAATGTAACCTCTGACCATTATCAGGTGCATCTTTTCGAACTTGGAAATGTTGGTCGAAACGTTGTCAATGCAAGAAGTGTGATGAGAATAGTAATTCAAATAATACAGATTTATTTTAAACAAATTAAATGGAGAAAAGAAAACTGAATATCTTGTTCAACTTTTAGAAACTGATAAATTAATTAAAAACGTTTTAGAATTGAATCTCAAGTAGAAAAGATTTTAAGGAAAAGGTTTAAGATGAGCTTAAATAAATCATAATCTGTCAGTTCAAAGTTGGCATTCATAGGTTAAAAGCCAACAAAGTGTCCATCTTTAATTGATTTAACTTAACAATCGCTTTGTTCACTTGGAACAGAATAACTTGATTGGAGATCATTTCTTTTCACTGTGTGAAAAATTGAAACACATGGAAACCTGTTTGGGATGTTTGCATTGATTCTTGAATCCAGACATCCCTTTCTTTCTCGTGTATTATTGATTTATGAGTGTACCTCCTTCGTTAAAATGACAGAAAAAATATATTGTGCTTAACAATGTTCACATTTATAGTCATAGAATTATGCTGAATTATGATCATTATCATTTCTAATGACCTAAAGAAAAAAGGAAAACATCAACCATTGATTCATATTATCTGGACTCTTCAGACTATTGTTCTCATCTTAAGTGTTATGTACAAATAACACTCAAGATGAGAACAGCAGTCCGAAAAATACAAATTATACGAATTATCAATCTCTATCTCCAAAAATTCACAAACATCAACTTTTAACTTTTTATTTAGTAGAGGATTTCCTTGGCGCTTTCTGAATTTATTTCCAGTATTGAGGGTTTGCCTGACTTGAAATTGGTTTCATCTGGCTAAAAAAAAAAAAAAAACACCTTTTTAAATCACTAAATTTTGTGTCATGGAGTAGAAATACATTTATTTATTTTTTATATATTTACTAGCAGGCCTACATGGAGTTGGCCAAGACCATTAAAAAAATAAAAGAGGTTAAGAACTGTAATATCTTTATATTAAAACTTCTATCTTTTTATCTCTCACTTCTATCTTTTTATCTCTCTCAATCCATCTCTCTATCTTTTCCTCTCCTTACATCTTTTTCCCCTATCCCAAAGATGAGAATAGTGGTACCAATAATACAAATTATCAATTCTCATTTAAAAAATTCCAAAACAAAATACTTTTAATCTATGTGTTTATTCAAGGGATGTGAATTATTAGTATTTTTGTTTAATGTCTACAAATGTCCTGAATAAAACTTTTTGATTAAAATAAAAGCTTTTGTTCAAACTTCAGTTTTTTTTGAAAATTCCAAAGTTCAATAATAATGCAAGGCACTGTATAAAGAAACGGTAAACGGGCATAAGAACGTGATGTCTAATACGTATTGATAAAATTTCATAAAAATTAGAGGCATTTGAATTTTCACAAACTGCTTCCATTCTTCTTTTACTCCATTTTTCTTAAAACTAAATTAAACTAAATATAATCCACATTTGGTCTCTATCAACCTAGCAGTTGTGTTCCAAAATTCATAATGATCGGTGAATCCTGTACATACAAACATACCTAACTTTATAATGATATGTATGTATGTATGTATGTATGTATGTCAGGTCATGTCATATGCTACTGGTACCATGTAACCCAGTACTACCTGCCTCATGGTCGAGTCACCGGCGACTAAACTGGTTCCCCCACCAGACTTGTTTGGTGAGGAGGGCGGCTAGTCTCCCTGAAGGATTAAGAATAAGACCTTCCAAAGGGCGAATGAACTCTTTTTCTGGGTCAACGGCCAACTAGCACCGTGTATATTTGTGTGTGTGTATATGTGTATTGGGGTAGAGAGGGTTCCCGTAAGCCGTGGTGAAGGCAACCTTTCTAGGAGAAGCAAATCTCTGATTTAAAAAACAATAAAGCGGAAGACCAGTCCCCGCATTAAGCTGGTCTGCAGTTTAATTTGTTGCTGGCTATCTTGCTCTTGCTTGTTGCTGGATCTCAACATTTTGAACCGAGAGAGAGACTTAGCTGTCATACAAAGCTAAGACTCTGTAACATCATATTTGTATAGATACTCCCTCAGATATTTGGGCTCATGGATTTTAAATGTCTGAGGGAGTGGCACTCGTCTGACAAGACGTTGCAATCATCATGTATGTATGTATGTATAAGTATAGTTACGACTATGTGCATATATATATATATTATGGCAGTAGAGTTTAGTTTCCTAGAAGTACATCCAATGAAACAACATGTGTCTACCAAAGAGTGCTCAATGAGTAAACAGAGCAGGTATATGAAATTTATTTATACAAACATTGATGGCTACATATGTGCATACATGTTTCTGTAATCACCCGCGTTGGGGGATTACGTCTCCAGGCCAGTTTTTCTTTAAGAATAGATGAAACCTTGCTGACGTGCATGTGTTCAAAAGATGTCTCCCAGATAACGTTGGTTCCATTGGCCATTTTTAAGGCCATTAAGCATTCAATAGTGATTCTTTAGGGATTAATGGAAATACCATCAGATAATGGAGGGGGGTGTATAAATGTCATCAAATGTGCATCAGCCATTGATATTCCTTTGGGGTTGGGTGGTTCCTTATTCCATACTCTTCCAGCGAAGATCTAGCTAGTGCTTATGTTAGGTATATGTATGTACAAGTAAACGAAAATTTTGGAACACAACTGCTAGGTTGATAGAGACCAGGGTTCTCGACGATAATTCTTGGCCTGAAGACGTAATCCCCCAACGCGGGTGATTACAGAAACATGTATACACATATGTAGCCATCAATGTTTGTATAAATAAATTTCATATATATATATATATATATATATATATATATATGCACTTTAATGTTTCTAGATGATTTTTCCACAAAAAATGCACTAAAGAATGTGCGCGTGTGCATGTTGTATCTATCCTAAAACAGATCAGCAGTATAAATATTTGACTGCATTCTTCAGTCGCATAAAATGAAGCATGAATTATGCAGTGTGAATCCACTCATTCTTTACGAAAAAGTGCCATAATGACATCAAAATTGTAAACTAATCAATATTAAGTGCCAAGTAGGTGAGGCTCATTATCACACTCTTTCAGAAAGAACACATTTATACATCCCCCTCCATTATCTGATGGTATTTCCATTAATCCCTAAAGAATCACCATTGAATGCTTAATGGCCTTAAAAATGGCCAATGGAACCAACGTTATCTGGGAGACATCTTTTGAACACATGCACGTCAGCAAGGTTTCATCTATTCTTAAAGAAAAACTGGATCAAATTATTATCCACTCACTAGTTCTCATGCAGGCTATCACCAGCGAGTGCTTACTGACAATAATCTGTGGTGTTTTCTGTAATCTGAGCACAGATGCCTTCCCATTATCCCAACAGCCACTTACCATTGATTTTTTGCTAGCATCAGCCATTGATATTCCTTTGGGGTTGGGTGGTTCCTTACTCCATACTCTTCCAGCGAAGATCTAGCTAGTGCTTATGTAAGGTATATGTATGTACAATACAACAACCATTCCCCAGTTCTTCACAACTCTGACGTGGCACCAACCGATGTAGACGCCATACTTGTTTTTTAAGGGAAGAGGCATAGTATTTTGCTGTTTTGGTTTTACTTGTTTCCTGTGGCCATGTTCTTTGTCTTTATTTTATTCTAATTGCAGCATACTCGTTAGCGTTTGCAGCTTATATGGGTTGGTTTCCACATTCTAGGATTTTCCTTAGGATTTCAACTGTTTTTATTACTGTTATCTATTGCTATCGTCTCAGCCTTTCCCATTATTATTAGTTTGCTTCTTTTTTTAGAAATAAGTCATTGCTTATTAAGACCCACAAGTAAACAGTGAAACACCAAGGAGATTAGTGACGATGTTTGTACTGGTAAGAAATTGATTATTTAAAAAAGATCACTTATGTAAGTCTTTAAAACTTACATTACACATCGATTATATCATTCTCATCTTATTTCTCTTCATTAAACGAATGTTGTTAACGCTGGCCATATATGGAGGGAAAAGATAAACTTATGCCAAGACACTTGAAGATAAGGATTATTGAGCTTGACATGTAGATGATGAAAAATCGAGCAGATAGTAACTGGTCAGACATTGAATATTTGAGAGAGCAGCTCAACAAGAATTTGTTTACATTGGATTTGAAAATGACAATGCTATAGTCAGTCGGGAAGCAATCACGTGGTACTATAGAGACTCTCTGAGACTATAAAAAGTTTATAATGAAGCAAAGGTTTCACAATAATCAACCATACTTCTTATGAACTGCCATTGTTTAAATGAAGTAACAAAGGGAATACCAAGATAACCAGAAATAATACTGGGAAAAACGGAGAATGAACGTATTATTTTAGAGTTTTTCTTCTCTGGATGGAGCAAGTGTTAATGTGATTGTGAGAGTTAGGAGTAGATAAAGTAAGCACAGAGAATGTTCGCCATTATTAACTAGCAGAGTGTTACCATTGGAAGATTCTATGTGTACGCAATTTGATGATGGAAATGAAACCTGGGCAATGAAAGTTGGGGACATGCGTTGCATGGAGAGAAATGATATGAAAATGATATGATGGCTGTATAATGTAATTGCTTGTTTTGATGACCTCAGAAGAAGATTAAATCAGGACAATATAGGGAGATATGTGCAAAACTGGAAACTTCAATGATATGGCTATGTTGAAAGAATAGAAGTTGGATTTGTAGATGTAGAAAAGACAAGGTAGTAAGTTCGGTTTACAGGAGAAAGCCAAGGAAAACAAGAAAGTGATAAAAATGGACTAAATAGAAAAAGGAATAAATAAAGACCTAGCAGAGATAGGTTAGTTGGGAAGTAAACATCTTAAAGCTGTTCAATGCATACCAGCATTTACATATATGTAAATGCTCGTATGCATTGAACAGCTTACATGTGTTGAACAGCTTTAACAGATATTAAACTAATGATGATGCGTTAGTCGCTCTATTACAGCTGCAGAATCTAGTCTACCCAACTATTTCACCTATAACTAGTGAAAATAGAGAGCGGTTCAGAATTTTATCAAGGGTATAAAAAACCTCCTTTACAGTTATTTCCTTACAGTTCTGCTATTCCTAAATGATCACCCATCAAAATACTAAATCAGCTCAATTGGCTTCACCTGTGATAAAAATAATCCTTATTAGAACACTAATAAACACCAACAAATAAGCATCTCTATACTAGGATAACACTAAATTGCTGATGACTCAGTCATTACAGCACTTGACTGCTGAAAATGCATTTGTGTTCTGAATCAAATTGGAAGATCTCACCAATTTCTAGCCACACTGAAGTGGTGTGATATAGCCAAACATCTGCCTGCGGATGAACTAAATACAGTGTTTCCCCATTCTGCTTGGTTTGAGCTCTCTGAGAATGAAAATAACTGCCTCTCACTTAGTATAAATACGTAGCTTGTCATAAAAGAGCAGAGCACCCAATCTTGTAATTACAAATATATATATATATATATATATATATATATATATATATATATATGTACGTATAATTATTTACTATAATAATAAATACCTACAGACACTAGTGTTTCATCCTTTCGGGAATCATCAGTGCAGGATGTCACGATTAACATTGGTTAATACATTTGAACCCGGCAACAGAAGCAATCTCTGGCTTCATTAGCAAGAACCTAATGCATTCGGCCATCATTAATCGCAAGAAATACTGTTAAAATTTAAACATTTATTTTTAAATGTTTTTTAACGCCTGTCAGGGTGATCTAATCCTTATATGATGATCTGCACATAAGAGCTAAATTGACCGACTTTATATATATATATATATATATATATATATATATATATATATATATATATATATATAGTGATGAATAAATAGTGTTACATTATTTACTGCTAACATTCCTAGAATTTAGGTCAACAATAGGTTGGCATACAATTGCTTATTAGATTACTTGGAATTATTTCTATTTTATGCGCACACTCGGTGACAATTAAATGATCTCTTTTCATAGGGTTCTGCTTCTGCTTCAGTGCGACCGAGAACATATCAAGAAGTTTTAAACCAAAGAGACAACGTTCATTTAATAAAAATGAAAAGCTGCAAGCTTAAAAATGTACGTCAACATCTTCATATAATTAGTTTATAAACTGAAGTGTTCATCAATGTGCACTCAGCTTTGAACAATTAGCGGTTGAATGACATGAAAACCATATCAGCGATTTCAACATTTTTTTTAAATGAAGAAAAAGTTTTAAAATAATTCATGTCGAAAGATATACTTGAGTGTGTGAATATTATATTGTTGTCATATCTATATGCGCACACACACACATATTTATTTTTTCTTTTTATTGCACGTCAGATGTGGAGCCTTTCACCCATTATTCAGCTGAGTTCAAACAAGTAGATGGTGGGGTGTGATCATTGTGTGTAATCAACGATGTCTTCTGATCTCATGCATTATATTAGGGAATTGCATCCATCAAACCTTTCTGTCAAAACAATATGAGACGCAAAACTGACAATCGCCACATTTTGTTGATTCCTATGTCTCCACGTTTGAAGCTTAGATCTACATATACTTTTTTTTAATATTGAAAACTCCCCTTATCTCCATCCTCATATATAATAAAATGACTGCAGAAATTCCCCTCTGGACCAAAGTATCATAGGTTTGCAATAACAGATGCCACATACAAATTCAATATATCTAGGCTAATAGTCACTATATTATGTAACTTTCGAATACCATTTTAGACAAATTCAGTTGTTATATTAAACTGCTAGATTGTACCCTACAAGCAACACCATCACAATCGTAATATCTTTAGAGGAAAGAGTCCTTACTTTTCTCTCTAATTATTTAGTCCTACCACTATTACCATTTGTCAACAGTTCAAATTCTACACATTCCACAGAATCTGTGATTACACCGACTGTATCTTGCTCAATACATACATATACCTAAAATAATCTTTTCTATTTCCGATTCATAAATAATAAAGGCTCCCTCGCCAAAGTCCATCCATTCTGATTGTTGAGCTCTGAAAATTCTCATATTCCCGAATCCAATTCTTCGATTTATAAATGACCGCTTACTACCATTAAAATATGGTGTCACTTAGAGACATATTATTGCGGCCTGTGTCAAGTTCATTACATCCATAGGTCATTACAGTCATGTGAGATCGAAAAATACAAGATAGAGAAACAAACGTTAAATATTCAGTTTACTTGCTTTCTTTTACAAAGTTTAAAACATGCAATCCACTATAAGAATGTCCTTTGTCATTGTCGATGATGACGTCTTCGCCAACACAACTAAATAACTACACAGCCCTTGCGATCGATTTTTATACTATTAAACACACAATGTGTACTTTGGTGATGTTTCAAACTGACGCATTACATATATATTTATATATTGAAGAGTTTACCTCCCAAATATTTGTGTCTTTTATATTAAGATTTCCCTAAGAAATAAACAAACAAAAAATAAAAATAATTTACAAAAAATAAAATTAAATTTAAAAAATACGGAAGTTTATTTGTTAATTATTTTATCCTTTCTATGCGTTTTGACGATATTATGAGAATGAATTTTGCAGGTGACAATGTCGTCGACAAATAGTTTATATGAATATTTGTTATGCTTCCCAATGGCCCGCCAAACAACACATGTGCGCGCGTTGTTTAGCTTATGGTAAGACTATTTGTCAGCGACAATTTTAAATATGTTAATCATTTACAGATAACTTAAAAAAATTTAAATGTCATCAGATTAAGGTGAATATGAAAGACGGTGAGAAACCACCAATTTAACATTTTTTAAATCCTGAACATTACCTTTTTTAACGCTATATAGACATTACGGCTATACTGAAGATGTTACGTCTGGACTAACTTGAAAGGTAAGCTCCCAACTATTTGCATTTTTTATTATTATGCTGGAAAAAAATTATGGAAGTTTATTGAACAAAAATAAAGATGAATGTGAAAGGCGGTGAGAAACGACCAATTGAACTGTTTTTGCAGCTTGAACATTACCTTTATTAATGCTATAAACAGAAGCCAGCTATATAGAGGATGTTAACTTTCACTAATTTGAAGAAGTTAGCTCCCAAATATTTGCGTTTTTTTTTATTATTATGCTGAAATAAAAATTACGGAAGTTTATTTCATAAATTTAAACTATCTTAATTTTCGCTAACAATTTTTTTTCCACAACATATTTCTTTGATTAAAATTTCATAAATTTTTTTTTGTAACAAAATAGATGCGATTATTTGAAAGCTAAACTCTTCAATATATCAATATATATGAAATGCATCGGTTGGAAACATTTTAGTTCAGGCTTTTATTTACATTACACATTACAGGCAGAGAATATCACCTGCTACCTAATAAGCCACACTATATATATATACATACATATATATACATACATACATGCATACATATATATATACATACATATATATATATACATATATATACATATATATACATATATATATATACATATATATATACATATATATATACATATATATACACACATATATACATACATATACATATATACATACATATATATATACATACATATGTATATATACATACATATATATACATATATATATATATATATATACATATATATACATATACATATATATACATATATCATCATCATCGGCGGTCACTCGTGTTCGAGTAAGACTGTCCTCCATTGTGGCTTCTGTGGGTCCTCAGGTGAGCATAGAGACCAATCCTAGACCCAATTTTTCTTGTGCAATTTGGGCAGATACAGGTAGTGGTGGTGGGGTGGGGTTTGGTGTGTCTGATTGATAATCTGTCCTTTCTGTGCTTGCGTTTATCCTCAGCAGCTTGATTTAGGTCACTACTATAAAGCGCAGCACCTTCGTGGACAGTGCTCCTCCATGTCAACCTGCTCCCAGCCACGTCCTCCCATGTCTCAAGGTCCATGTGAAACCGCTTTAGATTTACTTTGATGTTGTCCTTATACCTCATCTTTTGGCCACCCTGGGCACGCTTTCCCTCAACAAGCTGAGAGTAGAAAATCTGTTTTGGGAGGCGGAGATCCGGCATTCGGACAACATGACCAGTCCATCTGAGCTGGCGTTGAGCAACAGTAGCGGTGATAGTAGGAATGTCAGCCTCGCTCAGGAGGCTGGTGTTGGTGCGTCGGTCCTTCCAACTGATTCTGAGGATTTTTCAGAGACATCTTTGGTGGTACGTCTCCAGGGTTTTTACGTGCCTCCTGTATGTGGTCCAAGTCTCCGATCCATAGAGAAGAGTGGGCAGCAAGACAGCTTTGTATACCATGATTTTGGTCTTTGCCAGAAGGTCACAGTTCTCAAATACTCTCTTCCTTAGCCTTGAGAAAGCCCCACTGGCACAGCTGAGATGGTGTTGTATTTCATCATCTATGTTGGCTTTTGATGATAGGATGCTGCCTAGGTATGGGAAGTGGTCCACATTTTCCAGTCCAGCGTTGTCGATGGAGATGTTTGGGGGTGAGACTGGAGTACTGTTTGGTGGTGATTGATGGAGGATTTGAGTTTTTTTTATATTGATTGTTAGTCTTAGCTGTTTGTACACCCTCGTGAAGGCGACCAGTGTACACTGTAGGTCCTCTTCTGAGAGGGCTACAAGGGCATTATCGTCTGCATACTGTAGCTCCATAATGGATATGGTGTTTGTTCGACCTTTGGCCCTAAATCTGTTGATGTTAAAAAGTCACCCGTCAGTTCTGTACATAATCCGAACTCCACGGGGAAGATGTTTGTCCGTGAGATGGAGGATAGCAGTAATGAAGATGGAGAACAGGGTTGGGGCAATGACACATCCCTGTTTCACTCCCATGTCAACCCTGAAGGGCTCTGTTTCATCTCCACTACTACTGAGGACTGTAGCTGACATATTGTCATGTAGCAGTCTCAGTACCCGAAAAAAACCCTGTCTGGACTACTGCATCCAGAGGGATCACCACCACGCGGTCGGAAAAAGAAAGAAAACCTACGCCTATATTTTGGAACCTGGAATGTGAGGACCCTCATGGACAACAAAACAAGTGATCGACCTGAAAGAAGAACTGCCATTATCTCAAGAGAGCTAAGGAGAT
>NC_136502.1:72641298-72668798 GCF_053919585.1 Euprymna scolopes
TCATTCTGACGTTTCCTCTTAGAGGGTCAGACGATAAGGCCTTAGGGAAAATTTTAATTTCACCTGCCCATTTCTTGTTTTTTTTTTTGGTATTTAAATTAAATTATGTTTCCTCTGAAATTTCTCCTTCCATTCTGCTGTACCAAAAATTTACATATATATATATATATATTAATATATATAGTGACTTGGAAGTTTTTCAACTTTTAAAGCTATAAATTTAAAGCTATAAGAAAACAAAAAAATTTTAATCAAAAGGTCTTTGTTAGAAAATTTCTTTGTAAGTCAATCACTTTCCATCACAACATCGGTTTGCTTTTAATAATTTGCCATAGTTACAAAAAAAATTTTCAAGCATAACTCAAACAAAACTTTAAATATTTATTTATCTTGTGTGATTAAAATATATAGGAAAAAACGCTTTACAGGAGCAAACGTTGATTAACTCAGCTTGAATGTAATAGATATGCTGAGACAAAATTATGTCTTTTGTTTATTTTTCTTCTTCAGTAATATAAATTAGTAACTAATATTTAATATTTGTATCATATAAACGCAACAATTTTATTGATACAAAATTACTGGAGGCTGTACTGCTCCCCCACTCGTAGAATTAATTAAATAAAAGTTAGAAGGACTATCCATTCCGTCTCCATTTACTTGCCTTCTCATGAGGGCAAATTATACAGATCTGTTTCTTTCTCGTGTAGAGAAAATCCATCTTCCTAAAGATGTCCACTCGGAATTGAGATGAAAATAAAAATTGCTAATTTAAAAGAATTTCTTGTCCACAAACAGAACACAAAGTGGACATAAAATATTGCATGTAGTATCAGCGCAGATACTACACTTTACTTTCGACGATTGTATTTTAATAAATTATCATACTTGTAATTCTTATCAATGTAACGAAACAGTAGTAACAATAGAAATAAGTGTCAGGTGCTTGCCGACTGCTTGGCTCATCATAGCGGGTGGCGGGGAGAGGAGGAGGAACTAATGAATGAATGGATTATGTATGTTTTGTCCTTGGCCTTTTATTCGTCACGTGGATCATTTTAAATTATGTTATTTTCACTTTCGGTTTTGGTTGAAATTATCAATTTATTTTTAGAAAGAAAATGAAAAGAATTTTCTTTTCATGTGACAATCTCATGTAACTGAAGAAAGTCAAATATAAAAATTAAAATAAAGATTTTTTTTTTATTGATTTAAATCATTTACAAAATATTTATGAAACCTTTTTTTTTTTTTAATAAATCTTTGAACGTAATAATTTATCCCGTTCACATGAGTAATCAAATTCTGTCGCATTTGTTTGTTTGTTTGTTACCTCTACAAGACCACCATTCAACCATGCATGGAATATTGTTGCCACATCTGGGCTGGTGCATCTGCCATTAGTATGGATAGGGTCCAAAAATGAGTCTTCAATCTAATAGCTTCCACTTTGTCAACTAAGCCCCAACCTCTGCCTCATCGCTGCAATGTTGCATCTCTGTGTCTGTTTTACAAATATTTTAATGGAACGTGTTCTGATGAACTTGTTGCTCCCTCGATGTATATATACCCCTGACAAACCTGCTTAGCAAGAAAATCACACCCTTTCACTGTTAAGGTCCCTAAATGGAAGAAAGCTTACTACTCTAATAGTTTCTACCCCCAAATAGTTAGACTTTGGAATTCCTTTCCTGCTACCCGCTTCCCTGACTACTGGTATGCAGAAGTTTAAATGTAACATAAACCAATATCTTGTTAATCTTTCCTAGGCATAGTCCCAAGTTTCGATATGCCTTGTTAGGGGTGAATGTGAGTAAAAAAAAAAAAATGCTCTCAGGTTTTACTTTCTCTCTTTGGGAAGTGATTGGTTTATTGATGGTCACCTGAGGTCCCCATGCCGGTGTTGCCAATTTTTTTTTTTTTTTTGTAGACTAAAGTTCTCTTCTTCTAGGGCTCTGACTTTTCAAATCCCACTTTCCGACCCTTGCGTCACATTATCCCGCCACGGAAGGGAGATAAATAACTTGTTTTAACAGCATTTCAACCTCATTTTGGTTGTGTAATGTTGGATCCAATCCTTCTGGAAAAAGAAAGTGTTTGTGATTCCAGTTCTTACATCTTTCGAATATTTCTCCATGTTTTCTTAGTTTTATTTTATAGAATATCAACCCTTGAAAGTTTGTAAAAAAAATCACACCTGTTAAATTCTGGTGTAAACAAGAGTTTCGTTTAAACATTCAAATCTTTGTTGGTCTGTCATGCTTATATTTTAGATAGCATCTTTGTTAGTCTATAGTGCTTATGTTTTAGATAGTGTCTTTTTTGCTCTATAATGCTTTTGTTTTACATAGCATCTTTGTAAGTCTGCCATGCTTATGTTTTAGATAGCATCTTTGCTAGTCGACCATACTTAAATTTCAAAGAGCATTCTTATTAGTTTTCCACGAGGGTCAAATAAGATACAAGGTTGGTTTTTAATATGGAAAAAAAATCCAACTTCACAAAAGAGGCACTCTAGATTGAAAAATAAAATTACCTTAATTTAGGATGTATTCCTTCATAAACTGAGGACAGAATAGACTAAGTGAAACATCAGAACAGATACTAGACTTGATCTTAGCTAAAAGGTTCATTGTTAAATGTACTGATTGACTGGATGAACTTTTAGATCCATTCTTTTCATCACAAACATTCCACATTCTTACACATAAATAAAGTACAGTCGCATCCACCATCACTGACCATGACACCATCTCTTTAAATAGTATTCCATCTTCTTTTCTTATAAATTCATTTATTTATGATTAATTCAGATTATTAGATTTTTTTTTTCAACACAACCTGTCCACTCTGCTGATTGTCCCTTGCCGGCAAGTTCTATGTATTTGGTGGAGTTGCTTATTTAATTGCTATTTTCTCCTCCATGGAGCAAGAAAATTGTCTTCTCCTTCATCGATTCGATTTGATTACTACAAGAAGACAAATAAATAATTCAACACTAATTATTATTCATTTAATTGAATTAGCTCACAGAACAACTTTGAAAATGTCAAGACAGCAAGATGTCGTTTTCACACATCTTTTCCTTTAATTTAGATGGTCCGGTGGTAGAGGTTTAGGCTTCTTATCATGGAGTTCCGATTTTGAATCTCGCTAGATTCAGCCACTCTGATGAGTCGTAGATGACGAAACACGTGTCAGTGGATAATTTTATATATATATATATATAAAGACAGAGAGAGAGAGAGAGAGAGAGAGAGAGAGAGAGAGAGAGATGTGTAAAAATGAAATCTTGCTATATATTAAACATATATATTACTATTCCATGTTTTATTATGTATATATAATTTATTATTTTTCATGTTAATATTTTATTACTAGTTCATATTTGTATATATAAATAATGTTATTATTTTACTACTATTTTATGTTTATACACATACATACAAGCCAAGTAATATTGTATGTGTGTAACAGCATCACAGTTAATATAAAAGCTAAACTAACCGCAGATTTGGAATCAGCACCGTTGATCCAATGTCCTCATAGCTGTCAGAAGTTCTTAGACCTTTTTTAAGTGTCATTATTCAAACTTAAAAAATAATCATAAAAATAAATCAAGATTATTTCGTTTTTTTTTCTTTTTAGTTAATCATCAGGTATATTTGACATCGTTTTTATTTTATTTTTGAAACTGTTTTATATTTATTCATTTTCTGACAATCAAAATTATTTTAGATCTATGGTGAGAGATCCTTAGCTTAAACTCAAACAATATAAGTGAGTAGATTAAAAACAAAATATTTTTGAGAAAGAGAGAGGAAGAAGAGAGAGAGAGAGAGAGAGAGAGAGAGAGAGAGAGAGAGAGAGAGAGAGAGAGAGAAAAGAAAGGGAAAGAAAAAAGAGAGAAACAAAAAAGAGAGAGAGAAAAAGAGACGAATAGCTACGTTAGATAGAATGATGGAAACATTCTAGAAAATTCATTTAAATGTTTAAGATGGGCAAAAGTTTTTTTTCTCTGTAGAGCTGAGGGTAAAATTTTTATAAGAAAAATATTCTTAATAACTTAATAACTACTCTTCGATCTTAGATCAATAACAAAATAATCTTGAAAATTGTATTTAGAGGCTAAGATATTTAAGCAGCATGATTTTTATCTCTTAGTGCTATAATGGCCAATATGTCTTGGAATAATTAACCTTATCTACATTTGCCAATTATATAGAATAATGATCACATTCAAAGCTATTCAACTCGACAAACATAAACCCAGTTTTCTTCTATAAATATAAAAGCGAAAATGTATGTATGTGTGTTCGCTTTTTCTGTGTGTCTACAAAAGGCTTCTTTCAGAGAAGCGGTCGGTCGGTTCACAACTTTTTAAAACTTTTTATATCACATATAAATCATAATATCTCACAGTTAACAACGAAGCTCGCCTGTCTATTTAATTTGCTCGATTTTGGGAAGATAAATATTCAATATTTGTTGCTCGCCGCATGTGGGTTAGTCTTTTTCCTATAACATCTTGGGAGAGGGGTGGGGGAAGCATTCAGCAGTAACTGAAATCCCGCAGTCAAACTTGACCTCATTAACTCATTAAAACAAGCACCAGCTAAATCCAAGTAATTAAATAAATTCAAACATGTTTCTGTAAGCATGTCGCGGTGGGGCAATGGTTAACGTCGCACATTTTTTTTTTCACAACTTTGCCTCAACAGTTCAGGTTCGATCCTCATACTTATATTTTTTTAATCCCCCCCCCCACACACACATCTCCAAACACCCGGGCAACGCCAGGTACCCCTCGCTAGTATTTTATAAATACCACATTGCTGCAATTGGAAATTATGACCTGCAAATATGAGACAATTTTTTCCCCGAAGATTCTATTGTTATCCATAAAATTCAAACGGTTTGATTGCATGGTTCATATGGTTGTATTGATTGATGAAACGACGATCGAAGATGAACATAAACCACTTTGCTTGAGAAGATTGCAGAAGAGGGGGTATTTGTTGGAACCAAAATGAATTTATATTAACTCTGGAATTACAAAGAATCTTCACAAAGTTTGACTACACAGACATATATTAGTCATCCACAGACAGGCTGTTTCGCAGCTCTTCAGAGCAGCTAGACTAGCACCACTCCCTAGCCAGAGATCGAAGCTTCAGCCATCTAGTTGACAGTCAGAAGCTCTTGTTACCATTAGGCTACAGGGTGAAGCACTCTTAAATGATATCTACTATTTATGTCTATTTATATAAACACCAACCGTAGCTTTTATCGTGCTCGATTTACAAAGAGTTTTGCATTATGCTAAGAAACAGCAAGAGCCATTACCCAACAACAGTGCTCCACTCGAGAAGTGGACCTATATAGTCATCCACAGACAGATTCACAGTACACTCATCTTCTAAAAAGTAAATTTTTGTTCATATTTTCTAATCAATAGCTGTTTTTTTTTAAGTACAAGCTACATAAAAAAATCTGTTTCATCAATCACATAAGGCAAATATTGATCTGTGTTGTGAAAAAACAATTTCATTTCCAATCAATTTCATCAAATTTCATATTTAATCTAATCATTAGTTTTTGTTTTAATTACTAATATCACAGAGGAATTCTGAGCAGCTAACCCTCACACTGTCCCAAGTCCTAATACTACTACCCAAATCCCTGGTTAGCTCTGCATGTATGTAGATATTATATCCTAGCTATGAATTAAATAGTGGGTCCTAGTTCCTAAAGAGAAATAAATAGTTTAAGAATATGAAAGCTGAACAAAAACACAAGTTCTTGGATGTCATAGCATTTATTTGCACCACTCTTCATGTTATTAGAATGTTCAAAATGTCTATGTGGCGCTGCACAAGACATACAAGACACTTAACTCATTCAGTGATACAGGTGAACTGACCAGAGAAAATATGATGCCCATATTTAAAACAGCACAGATCAAACATTATGATAGCGCAGAAGAAATATTACTGACTATTGTACAAGTGAGTACGGCACAATCACGTTGACACATCGGTTCTCGCCAGATCATCAGTTATGCAATGTTGAACCTGGCCAGCACCAGATGGGTGACCATTTGCGAAGGCTAGGAGCTGTATGTACCTTCTGGGAAGGTTGGGCGTGGGGCCAGCACCCTCACCCTGTAAAAAGAACTCAGTCGCTACAAAAGCATCTACAAAGTTGTAGATGGCCTATGCCCCTTAGGGGCTCAAGGCTATGGATGGATTGTACAAGTGGTTGGGTTTCGAATTGCAGCCTGAAATATTCACCATGTTTAGGCACACGGAAGAGCCATGACATGGTCAAACAGGTGCATGCAGATGATTACATTTACCCCCCCCCAACATTATTGGGTTAAGCTCTCTAATACATAATACATAGTGTCTCACTCCCAGACAAGGTTCAAAAGAGAGTCGCCAATCTGATAGGTCCTGAACTGGCATCTAAGCTTCAGCCTCTGTCCCATCGACGAAATGTTGCATCCCTCTGCCTGTCTACAAGTATTTTAATGGTGAATGCTCTGATGAACTGCAAGCACTTGTGCTCCCACGACGTAAACACCCTCGACAAACCCAACAGGCAGCTAAATCCCACTCCTACACAGTAGAGATCCTTAGATCTAAAAGATCTTTCTACTCCAGTAGTTTCTAGACTTTGGAATTCCATTTGAGGTCCCTGCTTCCCCAACTGTACTGACGTGCAGAAGTTCAAGTGCAATGTGAACCGACATCTTGCTGCCCAAATCCCTACATAGTATTCCAGTAGCTGTTGCCCCTGATAGTAGCCCCCTACACCAACATGACAATGTGCCTTGTTTGAGGTGAAAATGTAATGAAAAAAATTTTTGATTACAGTTCTTTCAGCAATTATTAATGTAAACAAATACAAAACCACAATTTCTTTTAAATTTATGGTGATGCTGTACAATATGGTTTTAATTCTCAGCTTGAAACATTCACCATGTCTAACCACATTGAGGAACTGTGATACGTTTAAGTAGTTGCCTGTGGATGATGATATAGATAGATGGACGGTTGATGATGATAAAAATAGATGATGGGGATGTGTATGTACATAATTTATTTCTATTTTTTGTATACTGTTGAGTAAAAAATATCCTTCCTTCCAAACTACTGAAATAAATTATTACTATTATCTCTCTAGCAAGCAAATATAAAAGGAATCGATGGGTCCATCCCTTCCTCTATCTTTTTTTTTTTTTTTGTGCGTGTGTGTGTGTGTGTGTGAAAGTTAGTTCAAACCAACAAAAGATGGGGTATTGACTGGCTAGCAGCAGCAATAGCAAGAGCAGTACAGCAATTGGAAATGAGTTCTTGACATCTCCTTGCACTATTTCTCTTACACAAATCATCTCAATAAGTTTATATTTATTTGTTTTCCCACAAGAAAAAGAAAAATGTTCCTTTAAATTTCCACAAAAGTTGGGTGTAGACCTCAATAGCATATATATATATATATATATATATATATATATATATATATATCACTAGAGCACAAAATATAAATATAGTAATTTTATAACTGTTCCGAATTTGTTTAAAAGAAACATTTGTTTTGCTTTTGCCCATTTTCAAAGCATACATTTTCTCTTATTAATAAATTCAAGATATTTTGAGAAGACTTCACCAGTGAATTTATTTTCCATCAAATTAAGCAAAAATAAAAAATCCAAATTGCCAACATCAAAAATGTTCTCTTCATTTTACTTATTTATTCCATTTTTTTATCCAAGCAGATTAATAATGAAAAATATCTACTAGTAATATCTCAGTTGAGGCAAAATACCAAAATTAACATCAAAAGACATGCAAATAAACTGGTTTCACTTTCTTTCATAAAAATATGCCAGTTCTTCTTATTTCCAGTATGAAAAACAGAAAACAACATAGCTTTTTAGATTGAAGGGTTTTACGTTTTGACTGAAACATGTTCCAAAACATGTAACTATGCTAAGTTTGTATAATTCATTATGTACATATAACTCTGTTTATTACTGAACACTTTTGTATAAACACAGTAGAGATTTTCTGAATTTTTTATGCTATGAATACAAACTTACCCTGGATCACTGTATATAAGTAGGTCAGATTTTTCCAGTTAGACTTAAATGGAATTGAATCTGACAAATCGATATTTAATGCTGACTAGCCAGTCCTTTATATAAATTACAGTCTATGTTCTTTACATCAGAAAATGAAATTTCAATCAATTTTATCTATTACAGATTCTAACTGGTCTGCTAATTATTTCAGCAGCATACATTGTAAGATTCACCA
The DNA here is from genome assembly GCF_053919585.1 of Euprymna scolopes. Taxonomy (NCBI): domain Eukaryota; kingdom Metazoa; phylum Mollusca; class Cephalopoda; order Sepiida; family Sepiolidae; genus Euprymna; species Euprymna scolopes. Next base: position 72,649,620 of record NC_136502.1, read on the forward strand.
TTTCTTACAAATGGGGACTTAAAATTGGTGGCTAAAAATACGTATTTATTCAGTTTATTTAATATATTTACATCATGACTACAGTTTAAGGATTAAATTTAAAGACATTATATACTTGTGATTAACTTTTCACACTTCGTTTTTTTTTTTAATTTTTGGAGTATTTTAATTTTTGACTTAGGATTTCGTTTTTAAAGCTTCAAAACTTTACTAAGGTTTTGCAGATATAAACTATTATAGAAGAATTGAATTCAATTGATAATTCTCTGCTTACCTCTTTCATTCAATGAATTCTTTTTAGTTTGATTTTATTGGAAATACATACACAAACAAAAAGATCATCCTTTAACAAATCGATCATTACTTTGACTGTCCATGTCAGGATTTTCTTTTTCATTTAAGTATTTACAAATTGTCCAATTGCTATCCAGTACTTCTTACAAACAACTCAACTATGTGAACACATAAACTTACATTATATAGAAACTAGTAGAATACCCGTCCCCAAAATGAACAGTTTTGCACCACTTTATGTCCTCTTAGGAGGATCAAAATCAAGATACAATGTTACTAAACTTTATGTTTAGAATTCTTATTCCAATTTGATCAAAATTATATGATTTTGGGTTTAGAAAATGATTAAATTGTAAAGCTTAAGCTTAAGAAGCCATTGAAATTTGTGGAATCTGGTTTAATCGGTGTCTAAATGATTATGCATTAAATTCAATGCTAATCTGTAGTATTTGAATTTTCAAGTGGGAAGTTGTTCTCATCTTATGCCCTTAAAAAAAAAAACTTGAAATAAAGGAAACCTGGGATGTTTTTTTAATGTATTGAAAAGAAATATAGTGGTAAATGGTATATCTAAATGAATACAAAAGATTTTTCATTAATCACACTTACATTACCATCAAAACGGCTCACTTATTTAAAACAATAGTGTCTTTAGGTATAAAAGAATAGTTATTATTTAATTAGAATTATATATATATATCTATATATATATATATATATATATATATATATATATATCAGAAAAGAAAGACGCAAATAACTATTTGTATACCTAATTTGCATAACTACTTTTGTAATAGTTCATAATAAATTAAAGCTTGGTGTTATTGATTTGCAATGTTATCGTCCTATTTTACTATATCTATATAAATAAATATGTAAAAAGTATGTTTGTTCGTAATCAATAATCTAAAATATTATTGGACTGATTGCTTCAACATTTTGGTATAGTATTTTCATCATACCCATGCGTGTTTTTATATATCTCTTTTTAATTATAGCATTATACTTAATTTTTATTTAATAAATTAGGTGGTTTTCTTTGTAACAATGTAGCCATTTTTTTTTATTTGGGGAAATATCACCACTCGCCGGTTATTCATCAGTCATGTGACATCACTAAAAGGAATTTTCAGTCTTGCTTAATGTAAAGAGAATGTATTTAAAATATGGATAAATTATTTAGAGTGAAATGAGTTTAGGAATTCATATCCAACCCTAAATATTATTTTTACTTAAAAAATAACATTAATATACTAAGTTATAACAAGTTTCATTGTGAAACCACCACAAACACCTATATCTACTTATGTTATATTAGAAACTGAGCGACCCCTAGAAATCTTTAAATATTGAACTTTTGGCATTAAAAAGAAATTTGCAGAATCTGGTAGCTGAGTGGCAAATCAATAATAATCTGCTGAAAATATTGAAAACAAAACCAAAAGAACCTCGTCCAAACATATTGGCAATAATTTGGTTTCGTGTTTCCCTTGAATGTTTCCAATAAGGGGGATCGATTTACTAGGAATTTGTATTAGAGACTGAGCAAATCTTTAATTATTGAATTTTTTGCATTTTGGTTAAATTTTTTAGTTTTGAAAAAAAAAAATTGAAAAAAAAAACAAAATTAAAAAGAATGGTACTTTTGCAGAATTTGACCTGAATCCTCAGAATTTTCCATCAATTATGATTAGGGCTCGACCGGCAATCACCGGGTTAAGCCGAGCATTGTTCAAATGTTGAAACACTAAATCAACATTCTTTTTTGTTTTTTGCATCTGTTGACAAAAATAATTTGTACATTCTCTTGAAAAAAAAAACAACTTTTCTGTACTTTCACCTAACAATTTAACGTTTTCATAAAAGCATTCATCTTTTCTTATAAAAAAAATTCTGTTTGCCAAAAAAGAAAATGTTTACTGTCAATTTTCTTTTTAAAAAAACAAAAAAAATGTAAGTTTTCTTGAAAAAAACTTTCACCTAACAATTTACGGTAAAAAAAATGAATCTTTTCTTTGGAAATAAAACAACTTTTGTTAATAAAAAATTGCAAAAAAAATAATAAAAGTTAAAAAAAACAATACTGTTGGAGACGCCCCTCCATAGGATTAAGGGACTATCTCATGACGTCACTTCCTCTGGTGATGTCGCTTCCGGTATCGAGTACCGGTGCCTGGAGTCAGAGATTGGCACGTGGCCAAGGAGGTCATGTGCAAACGCCCTATAGTTGAGGAATGGTACTGCTTTTGCCTGTAATATATGTGAATACATGTTTGTTCCTAAAAGTCTTGTGTCTCCGTTTTATTATCATTTAACACTATAACAACTGGCGATGTCAGATTCGAATTTCACATGGATTAACTCCACAAAAAAAAATGAATGAAATTAATTTGACCTCAAAAGAACTTTGGATTTACAATCTAAGAATTTGGCTGGCAATTCCGTTCTAAAAGCAAAATTTTAAAAACAAAAAAAAAAAGAAACGAACACATGGCAAAATGCTCGACTCAATTGTAAGTTAATCTTTTTGTCTCTATATTTAAGTTGAAAAGAACTGTACTAAACGCATTTTTTGTTAAGGCCGTAAAAATTAATTTGGTTGCTTATTGAAAGAAGGAAAAAGAAAGACAAATGTTGACCCAATTTCACCACGAGAACAATTCTAATTATAACTTTTCTACGGCTTATTCTTATGCAAATTTGGACATTTTTCAAATGAAGTGAAAAGGGGTTTTTTGCTTTTGTTTTTTACTGCTAACTTTATGCAATATTTTAACGGGAGAGAAATGTTTTTTTTTAATTCCCTTTCGTTTTACTTGGACTAAAGGAAATACTTTTTTTCATTGAGTGGAATTTTCTGAAATATTCTATTCTTAACTGTCAGTTCTAAAGTGAAAAAAGTTTTGTTTCTTCCTCGTGGGGACAACTCCCCCCCCCCCACACACACATATAAAAAAATAAAAAAGAACAAAAAACCTAGCCATTTTGGTTAACTTCCAGACAATTCCACAATTATTTTTTATTCTTTTGCAACTGTATTGTATCACAGTACATTTTTTTGTTTTTTGTTTCACAAGTAAATTTTTTTTTGTCCACCCTCATATTAGGTTATTTCTAAGGGTTTTACTAAGAAGCAAGGGATATATTGCTCCCTCCTCATACCCACACACTCAATGAAAGGACATTTTCTTTTTTATTATTATTATTATTTTCTCTCTCCTCTCCAGTCAAAAACAGAAATAAATTATTTTTCGTGTGCACTTGGAAAAGTCATTAGAAGATAGAGGAGGTTAAATCATTATTCAAGGCCCAGATGGACCAGCAGCAGAAGGCTGAGGAAAATTTAAAAGAACGTGATAAACAGCTCCAGTTATAATTTCAAGAAAGGCAACAAGCGTTGGAGGAGAGAATGCTACTCCAACAACTGAGGCAAGAAGAGCTATTGTTAAAAATATTCGATAGAACGGAACACAGGGACAACAACTTTGCTTTTTTCCAAAGTACAATAATATCGAACGCTATAGAAACGTTCAACTACCAACTGGAGTTGGATGGGACGTTTGACGCTTTCTATCGGAGATATGAGGACCTATTCACCATGGATTGTCAAGAGTGGAGCAACGCAAAAAAAGTTTGTCTACTTTTGAGGAAATTAGGGACCACAGAACATAGCAAGTTTGTGGATTATATTCTCCCTAGGAAGATGAGTGAATTGGAATTTTCTGAAGCAGTCAAACTTTTATCCGAACTATTCAACCCGAATTCTACGCTCTTTCCTAGAAGATGGAAGTGCTTGAACCTGCAAAAAAGCGACAATGACGATTACTTGACCTTCGTGTCTGTGGTAAATAAACACTGCGATGATTTCCGTCTGTCTGACTTATCGGTAGATGACTTCAAGTGTTTAATATTTGTGCAGGGTCTCATTCAAAAACGCTGAGATTAGACGATGTGTTGTCTCTAGACTTGAGAGCGAACAGGGCCTCACCCTCCAGAAGTTGGCCGAGGATTGTCAACGGGTAGTCTGCATGAGGAACAACTCGAGACATGTCGAGGAGTTAGGCGCAACATGCATTAGAAGGACGACTTTCACATCAGAAAAATACTCACCCTGAAAAAGCAAAGCTGGAAGTAAGAAAACTCAGGCTACATCTAATAAATACCACTTAGTCACAAGACTCGGATCCCCTACAAACCTGTCCTATCGCTGCGGCGGGAAACATTAGTTGAGTCAATGTTTTTACAAAGATAAGTACTGCAACAAATGTGGCAGGAAGGGTCACAAAGCGATCCAGTGCAGGATGAACAAGGACAAGAACAGCGTCCGACAGATTAGATCCGACTTGGATTCGGGGAAGAACTGGCACAAATATGTCACAGTTAACATCGCAAATAAAACTGTGCATTTACAATTGGATTCCGGATCAGATCTGTCCATCATTAACCTTAAGACATGGAAAAGGCTAAGGAAACCAACCATGCAGAAGATGAACAAATCAGCTTGAGCTGTAACAGGCGATAAAGTGGAATTTGAGGGAGAGCTCGCACTCCCGGTGACCTTAAATGGTGTTACTAAAAAAGTGAAAGTGTATGTACATAGGACATCCGAAAACTTCTTCGGTACTGACTGGATGGAGTGATTCGAATTGTGGGATCAACCTATGAATAAATTCTGTCATAGGGTAGAAGACTCATCTATGGAAGCGCAACAACTGAAGGACAAGTTAAAAGAAGAATTTCCAGAAGTATTCTCACCAGGACTAGGAAAATGTACAGATTCGAACTAAAAGAAAACACTCTGTCCGTTTTCAAGAAGAAACAAAATGTCCTATTCGCAGCAACAGAGAAATTGAAAAAGAAAGCTTCAACGGAATCTGCCAAAGGAGGCAAAAAAAGCTGAAACTGCAAAGCCGGAAGCTAAAAAACCAGCGCTGAAAGAATTCCCCAAGCCAAAGCAACCTAAGGAGGCTGACAAAACTGATGAGAAACAAATTAGCCATGCGGATAGCCTATTCTAGGCTGATATCATTGAAAAGGGATCCGTTTGAAGATTCCATCATTGCCACTCTCCGGACAGACGGGGAAATAAAAACGATGATGGGCAACACAATCAGAGAACTCCTGGTGTCTCTACCGGAGATTAAAAAAGAATCATGTCAACAATTTCTACACGTGTATAGGATTACACCCAACCCGAACACACCAACAGCAGTTTCACCTGCAGAAACGATGTTTGCGCAGAAAGTGAGATCGTTTTTGACAAGCTCTTACCCCAACAGTCAAGGCCACTAGTGCCACTTGTGTACCCAGTAAACGTTTCATACCAGGTGGAAGAGTGTTGTTCAAAAGTTATAAAAACAACACGTCATTCTGGGAGGTGGGTACAATTACTAAGAGAGTCGGTGACATGGTATGTATCGTCCAAGGACCAACGTATACCCACAAACGACACCAGAACCAACTAAGAAGAGGTCGATCAGTTGAAACCAGCGACAGTCCACCACTGGAAGGTGAGCCGATAGACACTGTCTTCGAAACTTTTGATCTTGAACCTCCTCAACCAACACCTGAACTACGGCGGTCATTCCGTAAGCGAAAGTTTACGAGCCATTGATGTTAAACCCTAAAAGGAAGCGGTACTGACAGCTTTTATGAACAAAAAGCTTGGGAGGGGGGTGTTGAAGACACCCCTTCATGGGATTAATGGACTATTTCATGACGTCACTTCCTCTGGTGACGTCAATTCCAGTATCGAGTACCGGTACCCGGAGCCAGAGATTGGCTCACGGCCAAAGAGGTTGTGTGCAAACACCCTACAGTTGAGGAATGGTATTGCTCAACCTGCTTTTACCTGTAATATATGTGAATACATGTTTGTTCCTAAAAGTCCTGTGTTCCTTCGTTTTATTACCATTTAACACCATAACAAATACAAAATGCAACTTTTTTTGAGGAAACTAAATATATATATTCGGTAAATTTACAATAGGATTTTGTTATTTTTTTCAAGCCCAAACCATAATTGACAAAAAATCCCAAGGATCCAAGTCAAGATCTGCAAGTGTACCAAAAAAGTATATTTTTTTTGGTACTCAAATTCTGCAAGAGTACCAAAAAAAAAATATTTTTTGGTACTTTATAGGGGGTTCATTGTACATGCCGGCCGATAAAAAGGGTGCTTCTTCATTATTGTAGTAATATCGGCCAACCAAAAAGTTGATATTTACTTAAAAAAACATAATATTATTATTAATAACTCCTTACATTTTTTATCAATTTCAACAATAAGCAATGTAATCTACCTAATTGTCATGTCACAATTATTTTGGTCTTCTGTGATTACACAAAAAATGATTTCAGCTATATTTGTTTTGTCACATGACAGCCACAGCAATGCATGGCCAGGTACAGCTAGTGTGTGTGTTTGTGTGTGTGTATATATATATATATATATATATATATATATATATATATATATTAGCATTACAAGCGTATGCTGTATTTTCATGCACATTAGCAATATTACATACCTAATGTGCTTCAACAAGTCATATCTTTTTTATTAGTTGGTCAATTTGATGGAAAGAGAATAAAATAAGCATTCCAAGGATGTAAACTTATTTTTCTTTTATGCATTCAATGTTTTTATGCTCCAAGTTAAAAATGAAAAAAAACGGTAAAAAATGACGACAACAAAAAGGGAAACAATTTTTTCAACGTTTATATTTCATACGTTACATTTGGATACATATGCGCGGGGTTAAATTTGATTGGATATGGCTGAAATTTTACAGGCTATATAAACATAGAAGTCCATCTCTACTGGACTTTGATTTTTTTTTTTTACGACCACAGGAAACAAAGTTACGACCGAGCAAAATTGGCAAATAATATTTCAAAATTGATAAGATAAATCGGCATATATCATCCATTTTCATGTAGATAATAATTTCAGAATTATTTTCATGTATAATATGTAAATATTTGATAATTATTAATTGCGCGGAATTGTCTTTAAAATGTTATCTTTTATAGAAATAAAATCCGCTCACAGAAAAACAGTTGCTAAACACGTCATGCGCTGAGCTGACTAAAGTATTCTCTTAAAAATAGAAAACTGCCTTACTAGGCTAGTCATTTTTTATTCTGTTCGTCAATTTAAAAAAATTATTTTCAAGTTTTTCGAATTTGATTTCCAAACAACACTATTGTGTTGTTTTTAATGCTTTTAGTATACATGCACTAAAAGCGTTAAAAAACAACAAAATGTACTAAGTACATGCGTTTAATTTCATATTTGTACTTAAGGTACAATTGCGTTTTTTTAGTGATAAAAGAAAACAAATATAAGGTACTTGTGAACTTATACTATCATGCTGAAATAATAACGTTATTATTTGGAAACCCATTCTTAACATGGGGAAGGAAGGGTGTTTTTTGTTAACTATTCTGTACTTTCACCTAACAATTAAATAAAAAAGATATCGTGAAACTTGAATTTATTTTTAACTCACTGTTAAGACCATTTTTTCGAATCTGTAAAACATACCCGTTTTTTTTTTACTGAGGATATCTAAATAATAATAATAATAATAATAATTAGGCGGTTCGACAAAGAACTTCATTGTGATGCATTTTGTAAATTTTTACCTTGTTTCCACTTTAACATTTTTCTTTAAAATGACTACCTTTTCGGGTATGTTGAAAACGAATATTATATTTAAATTTTCCTCAAATAAGTAGCTTTCTGGATATTAAGCAATATCATTTCTTACGTTAGTGCTGGTGGCCATCTTGGAATGCGCGTTTGTGCATAGTTTTCAGGGTCGCACTCGCGCATACCAAGATGGCCACCAGCGATAAAATAAGAAATGACCTTCCTTAATATCCGGAAAACTACTTATTTGCAGAAAATTTAGATGCGATATTCGTTTTCAGCATACCCTAAAACCTATAGTAGCAATCATTTTAAATGTTAAGGTGGAAACAAGGTAAAAAAATTACCGTTTTATTCCTTTGTTTACATAATTGAATTTTCAGTAACAACAAAATAGAAATTAAAAAAATTACCATCAACTGGTGAATATATAGTTGTTGCTTATCAGGATTCCTGGTATACTGGTACTGTGAAAGTTGCATAGAGGATTCATGTAGAGTACGATTTATGGTTGCATCTCAGAAAATAGGAGTATATTTTGGGCCAGATAGAGAGGATTTACAAAATTGAAAATTGGACTAGTCTCAAAATGCATAAGTTCTGGTTGACTATGGGAATTTCCATCTTTTACAGAAATCCAAAATCTATATGAAAAATTTTCTTTGATTTATTTCTGAGATTAATTCATATCTACTCAATTTTTTTTCTTTGAGGGGAGTAGTAAATACCGGCCATGAATGCTCTTTAGGCATTCAATAGCTACACCCAAGATAAAGCTCTCCTTTGGTGATGAGGCAGGAAAATGCCTATTCTCAATAAAGCTATATTTAAATACCACTATAATACTTAGTTTTGTTCATAAATAGACACCCACTGTATGATACCATGCGCCAGTTTATAAAAAATTGAAATTTGTACATCTGAATTTATAATTTATGGCTTATGGTAAAGAGATACATCAGATTTGACAACATAATCAGAAAGAGCACACAATTTTACATAAGAGTGCCAAGTTTCATGAGAATAGCTTGAAAAATAAATAAATGGTGGCGAAATTACCAAATTTTTTTAAATGTTGAGGTCCATAATTTAGACCACTTTTTCTAAAGAAAAATGTCCACGGAAAAGCCTAAATTTTGCCACTTAAAATTCTCATAACTTTTGAACTACTGATGATATTTGCATAATTCAAGCGGTTTTAAGCATCTTTTACATAGCTCTTCATGCAAGTTGATAAAATAACAATTATCTAAAAAGAAAAATTCAACTTGTAATTCATTTGTATAACCAGTAACTTGTTTGTATAACCAGTAATTAAAGAAATTTAATTAAAAAAGGGATAAGTTGCCAAATCATTTTCATAAAATATTAATTTTCAAGAGAGGAAATTTAAATGAAACCTATTAATTTTTAAGATTATAATAGATTTGCATGAAAAATATGTAATATAAGTTATACATTGTAAAAGAATATCTAGGGATAAATTAATAGATGGCGTAGTTTGTTGCTTGTATGTTAAAACATATTTTAATGATTTCTCCAGTATTCATTTTGAGAACGCTCAATACACAGTAGAAGTTAATAATATCAATACTAATTTTAAATGCCATAATCTGAATTATCTCCCCCCCCCACCCCCCACCCCCCCAAAAATGCAGTAGTACTAGCCTCGGCTGTTACCATACAATATGATTGTGAACAATCAAAAAGGATGGAAAGACTTAGGAGGGAAAACATCATCCAGAAATTCCAGAAAGCACTATCAGTAAGAGCTCGATGGAAAATAGCTCGTGGGAGAATGCAAAGTAAGTTAGAATGGTGATGAGTACTGGACATCTGAGAAGATTTGCTGTCACTTGATATCCAAGAAACTTTTTACCAGTCAATGTTTTCTCATGTGAAATGTACTACTAGTAAGAGATAATAATACAGAAATATATTGAGTAGATACACAAATACAATCGCTTTTCAATCTTAGATCTCATCAGGACACGACTCAAAATACTTCTATATTATAAGTTCTAGTTCTCACATAGGTGATCGCTCACTAATAATAACGTGTGGTATTCCCTGGAGTCCAAGTGACAACAAGCCTGGCCAGATTTCCAGTCCTTTCCACCTCTATTGATAACCATTGCAAATGACTTTGCATTATTGCAACAGCAATTTACCATTGATTTCTTGCTGACAACGGTCATAGTTATTCTCTGAGGTTTGGGTGAAATATGTTTTATCCATTTCTAATAAAAAAGGATAAATATTTTCTCTTTAGAAATAATCAATACATCAAATACGTACAGTGAAAAATATATTGTTTGGTCAGTGAAAAGAAAACATTAAGAATGGAACATTTGGTTCTAATGTAATTTTTATATACTTTCAGTTTTGAATAATGAGTTAAAAAAAAAAACGATTGAAGAACTAATATTGATAAGGGCATTGGATTGAAGACGTCAATTTCAAATTTGTGATTAGTTTGACTCCTAGATCAACAGTCTAACTGATGCTGCAATATACATGGACAACTTTGCTCTCTAAGTCACAAATGAGCTTTGCACTTTTCAGCTTCACTCTTGAAAACCCATGCAACAGTTGGGCAAAACGTTGAGATGGATTCTTGAGTTTCAGATGTTCTCCTATTTTATTTTAGCTCATACCTTCAGATTTATTTTATTTTTTATTTGTCATAAAGTAAATTATGAAAATATATATGGCAATTAAGCTATACAGAATTTTTCACATTTCACTCCTGTAGAGACTCCTCATTATTAGCCATTCAAGGGAGTTAGGTCAAGATAAATGGCATCAATCCAGCATAAAATCTCTAATCTTATGCATAACTTCATTATAGCCTGAATGAAACACACAAGATTCTGTGTAGCTTAATTGCCATATATATTTTCATAAGTTACTAACTAGCTCTACTCACATATTCTGCACTGTTGAAGTAAATACTAAAAATCGATACATAAAATATATTTGTATTCATAACAATAAATAAATATCAAACGAAATATTGACCGGTTTCATTCGGATGAACACCTTCAGAAAAAGTTTAGATTTGAAATTTATTGAAAAAAAACGGCAAATTTATTGAAAAGAAAAATGTGTGACAATAATATATATATATATATATATATATATATATATATATATATATATATATCAACGGCATTCACGCAAGGTGGGTTAGGTGGGATTCGCTGAAGGAAGAAGTTTCATGTGAATATCCAGTTCACAAACAGTCTCCAAGCGCATGTATATATACAACATCCCATTACACATTTTCTTTCCAATGGTGTTGCTGTTTTTTCAATAAATTTTAAATCTTAACTTTTTTTGGAAGACGTTCATTTATCCAAACAAAACTGGTTAATCTTTCATTTGATTTTTATTTCTTCTTGTGTTTAATTGTTTTTCATTTTGATCGTTTAACATATATCTATATTTCTCTTTATCTGTCTATCTGTCCACTCCACTTTTTCTCAGAAACTATTGAATCGATCTGGCTGAAATTTTGTATGGACCTTTATTACGATAAGGTGCTGCAACTATTGTAGTATCCATTCAATGCAAAGTTAGGGATTAATAGAGATTAGTCACCACAATACTACATTTATTCTAGAAGTTTGATATAAAGCATTCATTCTAAGTGGATGGGCTAGGCAAAAATGTCATATATATATACAGGGTGTTCACAAAGTCTGGCTACATAATCTCCATGGTGCCCACAAAGTCTGGCTGCATAATCTACATGGTACCCACAAAGTCTGGCTGCATAATCTACGTGTCCACAAAGTCTGGCTGCATAATTTAAAGGGTGCCCATAAAGTCTGGCTACATAATCTAAAGGGTGCCCACGAAGTCTGGCTACATAATCTAAAGGGTGTCCACAAAGTCTGGCTACATAATCTACATGGTACCCACAAAGTCTGGTTGCATAATCTACATGGTGCCCACAAAGTCTGGCTGCATAATCTACATGGTGCCCACAAAGTCTGGTTGCATAATCTACATGGTGCCCACAAAGTCTGGCTGCATAATCTACATGGTGCCCACAAAGTCTGGTTGCATAATCTACATGGTGCCCACAAAGTCTGGTTGCATAATCTATGTGTCCACAAAGTCTGGCTACATTAAGTAGCCAGACTTTGTGGACACCCTGTATATATATATATATATATATATACATATATATATATATATATATATATATATATATATATATATATATATATATATATATATATACACACACAGACAAAATCATTAGAATATTGTTGGGGAAAGGATTTCTAATATTTATTTCAAAATTACTCAATACATTAGTAGAGTTTTATAATATAATCAACAAAATATAAGTAATAATAACTACAATATCCAAATAATGCTTTAGTTTTGTCAAACCATTAAGTTGACCATCTTTAATTTCTCCATATATGATAAATTTTTATCATCATATTTGGTTTCATATCTGTTTTTCATGCTGGCATGTGTTGGACGGCTTTTTGGAATGGACTTTCAAACAAATCTATCTCTAGCAAAGCCTTTAATCACTCCCTTTTCTTTCAAATCCATCATTTCTTCCCCTATTTCTTCTTGGCAACTGACCCTGTTACCTCAACTGTTCTACATCTGATAACTCAAGAATTCTTATCCATTCTTTCATAATATCGAAGTGTCTTGTTCTGCATACATCACATGCTATCCAGATTTAATTTTCTCTCAAAATCATCAGATCTAAGCCTGTCTTTAAAACTTACATAATACATCTACAGCATCATTCTCCTATCATTCCTCCCCATGCAACATATATCCTCAATCCTTGCTGACCAGGTTTTAAATTTGATTAATATACATCACGTATAACAAACTAGGATAGTTTTCAACATAAAGATTTTTGATTGGGTCTGGTACAAACGGCTGCTTCAAAAACTTGCTAGCTATAGAATATCTGGCAATATTTTCTTAACCATCAACTCCCTTCTCTCTGATAAATCTATAAAAGTAGTTGTTGATGGGCAGAAGTATGAAATGCACCAATGCTGATAAACCTTAAGAATCAATTTTTGGCCTAATTTTCTTTCTGATTTCCATTAATGATCTTCCAAAACATATTCCAAGATTATTTGTTGACTTTTATACTGATGACAACTGTCGATGATTGCAATTTGAAAAGCATTGGTGATTAAGATCTTGATTCCCTTTCTTTTAAACTAGAGTATGTAGTGCAATGGAGGTTAAAAAAAAAAAAGAAAAAGCAAAGTGGTTTGTTACTTTTAACATCTCTAAAATCTCTTTTCACCAGCAACAATCAGATTCTTGCTTTGCTCCAGTTGAAATGATTTACACTCTCTTTGAAGAAACATCTTATTTTAATAAGCTCCTAGAACTGACTTTCACTTCAAATCTAAAATAAAGGGTTATATTTAATCCGTTGTTAAGGTTATGGAGAAAATAATCCGATCGTTTTACTGCACCAGGAAATATCTAAATTGTGATGCAATATTTTACCTACATAAAAGTCACAAGATGGAATACTGCTGCCACTCTAGCGGGGTACCTTGACACTGTTCAAAACCGACTTTGCTATCTAGTGGGGATGATCTCCGTTCCTGCTTTCTCACAAGAGACATTACTAGTCTTTCTCTACTCTATCATTCCAAGCAAAGTTTATGACTGAGCTCCAATCTCGGGTTCCTCCTTGAAAAACATTCACAGCAAGAACTTGTCTTGTCTACCACTACTGCAAAGAACTATCTTTACTTTCTCCATGTGTGTACTATCAAGCAGAATTTCCATGAACAGAGTTTCTTTTCAAAAACTTACTATTTGTGGAACATGTGTCCACACGATTTCTTTCCTAAAGGCTACAATAGAGTTGTCATTACATTTAATATCAATAACCATTTGTCAGAAACCATACTTACAAGCCATCAAACTTTATAAATTCGATTCATCATTTTAAACCCTCTCATAATATTCATCATCATTCAAATGTCAATCTGCTTTATTAACTCTTATCCTTTTATAAGTGGTGACAATTTGTACCTTCAGATATAAAGGCTGTTGTTATTAATTCAAAAACAAAATGACAAAATCAAATGAATAAAATGTCCATTTAGCACAATGGTTAAAGTATGGGCACCAGGACACTATGGTTCAATCCATATCTATAAAAGTGAACATGTCTGTCTGTCTGTGTGTATGTCTGTTTGTCTGTGTACATTTCCCTACACAATAACTCTGTCAATTTTAAGTCTACAGACTCAAAATTTGATAGACAGGGTACTAAGATTTGGGAAAAATCTTTCTAAACCATTTTCGGCCAGAAATTTGGCTGTTAAAGGGTCAAAGTTCAACGATTTGATCTTTGAGAACTCTACCAAACTCCTCCACCAATTTTGAGTATAAACAATTGAAATTTTAGATATAGGTTCCTTGGACATGGATCTAACTTAATAACTTGATTTGAGCCCAAAACAATAAATGTTAAGGGGTCATAATAGGGGTCAAAGTTTTTTTAAAAATTGACCTCTGCGGTCTCTACCAAATTACTCAGACAATTTCTGGTCTAAACATTTGAAATTTTACATAAAGGGCATTCAGAGATAGGGCAAGCTTTTTAATTGGTTTGGGTCGAAAATTTGAGCTACCAATATATAAATGTATGTATGTATGTATGTATGTATGTATGTATGTATGTATGTTTGCATATCTGCCTAAAACTTTCGACAGAGGCGACGGATTTTCACAAGATCAGTATCGTCTTGAAGCTCAACTCTTCAGACGACAAATACCGAAAAATTGGCTAAAAACACTAATTACTTCATTCTTTACTGGGCACTTTTCTACAGGGAGGCGTCGCTTTTTTCACCGATATTTTCAAAATACATCCCGTCTTTTTGATTGTCTAGCCTTAATTTAAACCTATGTCACTTCCGGTTTGCTGGTGGTCGTAACAGCAAAGACATGTTTTTTCCCATCAGACAAAAAAAAAAAAAACTAAAAAAAAAGTAGTTGATGCCCTCTCCTACATCTTGGTGTAATAGCTAATGAAAACAGTCTCCTAGTGGTGCTTGACTATAGTCAACACATTATTTCACACTTTCTTTTCAATTTTTTTTTTTTATAATTTTGTTCTATCTGAGGATGGGGCATCCTACCAGACGCCAAACATTCACTTGTTATTTCATACATTCCAACCGAGATATCTTAAGATTCTAACCGTCACTTTTAGCACAATTGTTTGAACTTCTTGCACTTAATTTACCGGGTATATTTGCTTGGTAGTTTTTAAAATTCTTTTTCATTTTCTTTCTTTGAAGATTGTAATGCTGGGTATGGGGTAGCCAAACCAGCTACCAACATTGTCCTGCTCTTTATTAAAGCCAACCGAGAGCTCTTTTTAGTATCCTTGTTGTTCCCTTAAGTGCAATTGTCTGGATCTCTTTTGCACTTGGTTCACCAGGAATATTAGTTAGGTAGGACTTCAGGTTCTTCTTCATAAGCCCTGTAGCACCTATAATAACTGGTTTGGTTGCTCTTTTAATTACTGGAGTGATGGATTTTTAGTTTTGTTTTTTAAGTGTCCAGGCAAATTAAAAAGAAATTGCTAGTTTTCTCTATCTTTATTTTACTAATATTATCTCCCTCTCTAACTTGCATATATATTTTCTTCTTTTTCTCTGGCTTTCTCTAATTTTACCTAATGCTATTCCTAATGCTGTCTTCAAATTATATAACAGTTTTTATTCGCCCTTAACTTTTAGTTTACATATATGAAAACTTTATGAGGACATATTGACATCAAAAAAATGTCCGACCAATTATAACAGCTAAGAATATCACTTGAGAATTATAAGTAGCATGAAATGATTGCTGTGGGATGAATGGGGGTCCACAGAAGCTTTAAGGAGACCCATGAAATAAATGCCATTTTTTTTTTTTTGTTTACTAAGAGATGTACATGTGTTTGTTGAAATTTTCAAGATTTGTATTTGTTAGAAATATAGCAATTTTCTCCCTTTTTTTTTTTTTTTTTTACTCTTTTCCACACTAAACAAGACATATCGCCACTTGAACGTAAGGGACTCCTATTTGGGATCATGTGTACAAGAGTACTACGCAGAGAGTTGAGAAGCAAGATGTCTGATTGCATTACATTTCAACATGTTAGTACAATCAGGGAAAGAGCATACAGAAAGAGAATTCCAAAGTCTAGCGGTTCAAGGGAAGAAACTATTAGAATAGAAAGCTCTCCAGCATCTAGAAACCTCCACAATGAACGGGTTTGATTTTGTTGGTTGTCAGGTTAGTCAAAGGAATTTATGTTGTGGAAGCAAAAGTGCTACAAGTTCATCAAAGCACATTCCATTAAAGTACTTTTAAAACAGGCCCAGGGATGCAATATTGTGACAACGGGGCAGAGATTGGAGGCTGATAGTGCAGAACCTATTACATTGAAGACATTTTTGGGGGACCCTATCTAAGAGGAAGAGGCTAGTATCGGATGCACCATCCCCCATGTGGAAACAATACTCTATGCATGGGTGAAACTGATACATTATTAGTTTTTATTAACCTAATATTTTTTATTTTAAAATAGAGTCCATAGATGATAAAACAACTCTCAGGGTGGTCCATGGTCCACATGCAAAATAAGGTGTGTAATCCTTGATCTAGAAAGTAGTTTAGTTGTTATATTTAAATCATACCAACCCTTTTTGGGTCAACGTAATGTCAAATTCAATTCCATCTTATTGAAAAAATAAAAGGCAAAGTGCAACAAACCATATAAAAAAGACAGAAGATATTTACATCTCTAAAACTCTTTTGGTGGGGTTGAATATACTGAAGATTAATTGACCCCTGGTAGTCAGTCTACTACATAGGTTTAGACATGCTGAAAGAAGTGATTTTTGGATAAAAATGCAGAGATTTTATTGTGGAAGGTCAGAGGAAAGTGAGATGACCCAAGAAAAATTTGATGCAAACCATCAACAAGGATCTTGAAACTGAAGTTGAATGGAAGATCGTCAAACTTAGAGACTGGAATTGCAGGCTGCCAGAAAAAAATCAAACTCCAGATCAAGGGAAATAAGATGATAATGATCATGGTGATATATAGTCTTAATGTTTGTCCAAAGCCAATTTGAACCTACATATGGTAAACATCATCACGGCCTCCTAATCCAAGCTTTTCCAGAGTGGAAACAGAAAATCCTGGTTTTCTTCTTTTTTTTTTTTTTCTTTTTTACATGAAGGTCATGACTTATCAAGGCCCAGAAGCCACTTGGAGATAAAGGTTATTGTGTATACAGTAATCAATGGGATAGTATCGTAGTAATCATTAGTATTGGAGATTTGATAAAGTGTCTTACTTAAGGAAGGTTCATCAGGAATTTGTTTATGTGAGACTTGAAGACATCCAAGTTGTAGTCAGGTGGGAAACACGCAAACGGAAGAGAGTTCTACAGGTGTGCACTTCTAAGAAAGAAGATTTGGTCATGGTATCTACCTTTTAATTTAGGCACAGATAAAGAGTGGGGGAAATTAATGACAATGGCTTCAGCTAGACGGGTGTTTATTGTGAAAGATTGGCGAGGGGGGACCAGAGATTGGAGCTCAGATGAGCACTTGCCATGGAAGTAATGATAAAACAAAGACAAGCTAGCAACGTCTCTTCTGTGGAAGAGAGGTTGCAGGGAAGAGAAAAGGGCATCCCCCACTAAGCCACAAAATTTCTTTTGTACTCTGTCAAGGCAGGATAAGCTGTTTTTAGCAGCTCCTGCCCAGATGTGGCAGCAGTACTCCCTCCTTGGACGTACTTGGCTTTTATATAGAGAATTGCATCAGTAGTGAGATATTTTCTGGAGCGGTAGAAGGATCCAACCATTTTCCCAGCGACCTTGGTAACAGACTTGATGTAAGTGTTCCATTTTAGATCAGGAGTAAAGGTCAAACCCAGAAGCTTGTCAAAACATGGAGCCTCCCCAAGACAAGAGCCATCCATTTCAATTGATGCCAGATGGGGATCAGAGCGTTTATGATGTAAAGATAGGAGTTTGGTTTTAGATGCATTAAAAGTAACCAGCCACCTCTTCTCCCACTGTACCATGCGCTCAAGATCAGAGGAGAGAGAATCAGAGAACTTGGTCATTTACGGCCTTTGATGTGTTGCTATAGATGGTCATGTCATCAGCATAGATATAAACGAATGATTTAAGTTTGTGTTTTATGAGATCATTGATGTAGATCAGGAAGAGAGTTGGGCCCAGGATGGACCCCTAAGGGACTCCAGCATTAATACTCTGGGCCTCTGATTTCTGCCCGTCAACCACTACTCTTATGAGTCTATCAGAGAGAAATGATTTAATAATTGAGAAGACCGCTACATGGCACTTAGGTGAAAAACTCATCAAACAAATTCCCATTGATGATATATGCCAGAATCCAGTACCCACTTGCATCCGCTGCCGCTCAAGTAAAAACAGATTTAGTCTTTGAAGCCGTTCTTTGCAAAGAAATGTGGATTGTTGTTCCATCACCATCTTGGTTGTCAACCATTGAACACACTCCAAGTGTACAATATCTTTTTTGAAGATAAGGACCTGTTATTTAAATGACCATACTAATGATAAAAAGCAATTTGAAAATCTGGTAGAGAACCTGCTTGGCTTTGTTCACCATCTCGATGCAATGATTTGTTAGTTTGAAGTTGTTCATATTAATGATGTTCTTGAATGATAGAGGTGGGAAACTGAAGGTCAATCGGTAGTAGGTAGAAAGCTAATACGAAGATAACTGCATTTAACAGAGTTCAGTTGTAAATCTCAGCTTGAAGACCAGGATCAGATTTTGTTGAGATTATTTTGAAACTGCTTTGAGGTGATACCAGCTTCACATCACTCACAAGGCATCCTTTTCGGTTAATACATCTGGTAAATCTTTGACTGTCTTTTTGGTTAAAGTTTCTGTTTTAAAGTTCTTAATATCTGTCAATATTCATAGATTGTCTTGTAAGCATCCCTTTTTTTAAATAAAGAATCTGCAAACGGTAGATTCTATTTACTCATATATGATACTCTAGCAGGTATTCCTGAATGAACCTGAGAATAATGGTCACTAAAAGATGCAAATTGAAGCAGCATAAAAGATGGAGAATGAATATTAGTATCTATATCTAAATGAGTAAATGTAAATGCTTTTTTTTTTCATTCATT
>NC_136502.1:73273798-73456298 GCF_053919585.1 Euprymna scolopes
TCCAAGGATGGAATACTGTTGCCACATCTGGGCAGGAGCTGCTAGAAAGGACTTGGCCTGCCTTGATAGAGTTCAAAATAGACTTCGTAGCCTCGTAGGAGATGTCCTTTTCTCTTCCTTGCAACCTCTATCTCACAGAAGAGATGTTGCGAGTTTGTCTCTGATGTATCGTTATTTTCATGGAAAGTGTTCATCTGAGCTTCAATCTATGGTCCCCCCTCGCCAAACTTTCACAAGAAACACTTGTCTAGCTGTAAACACTATCAATAATTCCCCCCACTCTTTATCTGTGCCTAAACCTAAACGTAGATTCCATGAACAAAGCTTCTTTCTTAGAACTGCACACCTGTGGAATTGTCTTCCGTTTTCCTGCTTTCCGGCTGACTACAATATGGTTGTATTCAAGTCTAACGTAAATAAGTTCTTGATGAGCCGTTCCATATAAGTTATCAAATTTACCAAATTTTCATTACTAATGATTACTATATTGTCCAATTTCTACTGTACACTCTTTAACCCTTATCCTTGAGTGACCTCTTGGCCTTGATAATGCGGTGATGCCTATGTAAAAAAAAAAAAAAAAAAAAAGCACTCCTCAAAATGCAATCCTTGCATATCAGATAAAGAAAAGTTGTGTTTAACTTAATCAAATGTATTACAACATCACTTGCACGTTTATGAGCATTAATTTTCTACGGTAGAAATATTTGTAATATTCAATTACCTTTCTGCTATGAATGCTTGCATCATTTCTTATCTTCTCTTCCGCTGTGTAACTTCCATCTTTGGTTCTTAAACAGGTCACATGAACAATTGAAACAGAGTTTCCATCATAACTTACTACTTCAGTAAACCTTACTAGCAACAAATTCTCACCCCTTCACTTTAGAGGCCTCCAGATGCTGGAAAGCTTTACTCTAATAGCTTCTTTTCTTGAACCACTTGCCTTTAAATTCCCTCCTTGTTCCGTTTTCTTGACTGTACCAACATGCAGAAATTTAAATGTAATGTGAACAATGAAATTTGAATGCAATGCAGCACAACTCCCCAGTTTGGATGACCCAATAAATCTGTCCCATTAATCATAGTAGCTCTTTACATCTCCATATCAATATGTCTTATTTGAGTAAATAAAAGTAAAAAAAAAAAAAAAAAAAGAAGACATCTATAAGGCACGTTTATTCTTTTTTGGTTTTAGTTCAGTTACTTCTCAATGATCAAGAGACTCCCTCCTGAAGCTGGATTTTTTTAATGAATTATTATACAAAAATATCTGAGTGCTCATTTAAAGATATTCATGAATAATAATAATAATAATAATAATAATAATAATTTTCTTATCACAAATGAACCACTTAACTGTTATAGTTTATTTTTCCTGACCTGTTATATATGCCAACTGGATTCACTCTAAGCAGGTTGAACTGGTTTCCTTCAAAGGAGTAAGCATCATGGAAATATTAAATTCACAAGCATCTCTTGTTGCATGTATATCCCGATCAGAGGAGATGACGATATTAGGTTTTTGCAGTTCTTGCAGGGAGGTGTCAGTGTCTTCCTACATACAGCGCTTGGTATTCTCAAATGGTTACCAATTTGATATGGACCAGGCTCAACATTAACTTTGGTGATCTAACGAGAACCCGTGTGTTAATGTGATTATGCTGTGTATTGACTTGTTAAGGGTTCATTGAGAAAGAAATTGTACATTATTGAAATTTATAAGGTGTTTCTATTATTTTTCTCATTCTAGTTCAGTTAGTTCTAAGTGATCAAGCCCCATTCCTTTCTGAAGCTAACACTAAATTTCTTTATAAGTTACATCCAAGTGATCATTTAACCCTTTATGACCTGGTTGAACTAATTCATTCAGTTGTTGTAAAATGAATATAACAGCATAAAGTGGGAATTTATTCAAACATGCCTTGTATGTATCAGTTCAGTATCTGAATAGGTGCCAGATACCTCCAGATTGCAACTGTCTATTGCTTACATTCAATATGCCGCCATCTGTCTTAAAGTGGAGGATTTCGTTTGTTATAAACACGTTTTTCAAGCATTATGGCTAATAAATCAAGGTAGGTTTGTGAAATGCAAAAATTATCAGTGCTAGTTACCAGGTTGTATCATCTAGTGTGTGTAAACACTCAGGTGTTGTCATTTGTCAATGTGTGCATGTGTGTGGGTACACGTTTAATACATTCAAATGTACAGTCAGAACTAATCACAGGAACCTTCATTTTAAGATGACAAACAGTTCTTTAACAAATATATATATATCATACACCCTTTCTGCGTGGCACAGACAAAGGGGAAACATACCTTCTTCCACTGTTTCTTTTCTAGTTTCTGTGAAATGCTGTGAATGAAGGAAACACCAGCAACAGGTTATATTTTACTTATAACTTTATTTTCATACTTCCCTTGGAGTTTGCAAACATTTCTCTTTTGGTTTCTGCATCCTGCTATCAACATGCCCCTCTACATTTCTGGGCAGCAAATTTCTTCTGAGCTAATATCTTCAGCTTCAAAATGAACTTCCTCTGCTAACTGACTCGTTTGTTCATGTGAATATATCATAATCTCGTTTGTTTATTAGTTAAGCACATCACATGAACAGGTTAATCTTATTGTTTTTGGTTAACTGTAAATATTATTGTTTTGGCCAACTAAAATTCCAAGTCTTATAAGTATTTAATTGGCTTTTAAAATATTTGTACTCTGTAAATATTTTATTGTAACATTAAAATCTGTTATTGTGCCAAATATTTCATATTTCAATAACATAGTAATATATCACCTTTTGTTGTCTTTTGTCATGTACTTGTTCTCTCAGGTAATCTGGTGTTGCTCAGGAGTTTTGCTTTTAGTTCTCATTTTTGCTTGTTTCTGTGTTGCTCACCATCATTATTCAACAGATGTATCCATGACAGAATAAAAATATCATATTCCAAAAAATTATATAAATTAAGCAAGTAGTTTTATTTTTATAAGGAATAGCGTTTTAAAATGATTTTAAGTGATTAATATTAAATTATAGGCTGATTTTACAAGTTTGAATTATGGTGGAGTTATCTGCCATTTTTTTTTTATCAAAATAGTGATGCGAGATAGTCTCTGTTTGCTTACTCATTAAATTTGGTCTTCTTATTTAAAATTAAAATTTGATCAATTTATGTGATTTTGTAATACATTTTCATTCTGTTATGGTATGTACATTATACAGGTTTTTTTTTTAAATTTTGTTTTTTAACATATAGGGAATTCTGTACAAGAACTGTTTGGTCTGGTGGAGTATCTAGCTTAGTGTTGTTACACTAGAAGGCACATCATTACTGGGAGTCAGTACACCATTCAGAACAAACATATATTGTTGATTTCCTCAAAACGACAATGATATGATGAATTTAATTTAATTCTATGCTGAACTTTATAAAGACTGTAGCCTTTTCATCGCAGATCAATAAAAGGTTATTTCCATTTAAAACTATAATGTCGTCTGGTGAGCAATTGTTGAGTCAGATAAATTTGTACTGCAGCCTTTATTACTTGAATTATAATGGAGAATGATAAACTCTGATTATAGCCTTTGCTGGTGACAATTTTGATAGAAATCTTTGGTTATTTGTATTTGAATAGTTTCTTTTCAACTTCCACTTTCTGTTTAGCAGAAGTCTTGCAAGTGTATAGCAAGGAAGAGTCCCTGAGTAATACTTCCAGTTTAATTTTAAAACTACATGTAAAAAATTAGTCTTTACTTTGAAATGATTCTTTTTTTTTTTTTTAAGGGGAAATGGCTTTATTTTTGATAAAATGTTATAATCAAAATGCGTTTATTTTTAGTCTAAAGTTTCATTCTTTTTTTTTTTTTTCAGAATGGTTTTTACAATAAAAAATATATTTAAAAAGTTTTAGGTCATTGTGCACTTCCATTATTAAATTATGTAGTACTATGTTAGTACAATATAGTTCGGAAACTGGCATCACAATTTTGTCCATGTATTTGTTTGTACATAGTTTTAAAACTAAATTATAATTATGTAAGCATTAATCACAAGGAACTCTTTTTCGTTATACACTGGAAAAAACTTCACTGAACAGAAAGTAGTATTTGAAAATAAACGTTTTTAATATAAATAACCAAATCTATTTTGTTATGGAAAACTCACATAATCTATATTTCTCCATCTCTCCTGAACAATAGTCCAATGTAATAATTCAAAACCATTATTAACTATGTATACTCTTAATATCTTACATTTTAGTGTTCATATTTTTACTTTTTTTCTACTTTGTTTCTATTTTGGCAGACTTCTATTTAACACCATTTATTGTTTCTTGCTTTTTACTATGTTTGCATTTATAAACATTTGCTTTAGCATCACATATTTAAACATATATATAAAATGTTAATATCTACCTCCATACTCTGTAATACTTATTTACTTAGCATTTTTGTGTCAACTTAATGTATTTGGATATCCTGGACAGTAGTGTGGAAGACTGGTGGAAACACGGTTCAAGTATGTAAGAAATAATACACCTGCATGCAACCTGGCTGACATCAACCTTTTAGACCAGACTGCATAGAGAGCAGATGTGAAACATTGTCTGAGATTGTTCCCCCTAGATTGCAGGAGACTTACAGCACCATAAATACCAAAACTAGATGCTGATACCCAAACCAATACTTTTAGTCTAAATGTCAAGATCTTATACAAGCAGAAAAATGAACAGTAAAATTAACATTTTATTTATTATTATGATTTATTATGTTATGTAAGATTTTGTAACTGATTGGCAAGTTATTTGTCAAGTTCAAAACTTTTTTGGAATTCTAATGAAAAGTAAAGGCCTGGGAGTGAATGTCACCAAGACAAAAGTGTTAATCAGTGGTTCTTGGAAATCTTTCGGAAAAAAGGAAAATTCCAATGCTCAGTTTATGAAAAGGGAATTGAGTGCAACCTTATTTTCTGTGATACTTGTAAGCATTGGGTGTACAAGAAGTTCAGTGGAATTACAGACAGGTTGACAAAAGGCAACTGTTTGCTCGTAAAAAAGTGTAAGACAACAGGAACGAACACAAACTCAGAAACGGAGAAAATATGTTTGGATTGCAAAGTTATTGAGATTGTTCAGAAGTGTTGCCACCTTGGTGATACCATGGAGACACAAGATGAAGCAGGTGCTAGTGTGATAGCAAGAATTAGGAGTAGATGAAAAAAGTTCAGAGAACTTTTGTTATTACTAATCAACAGATCGTTACCACTGCTGATCAAGGGAAGAGTCTATCAAATGTGTAGTCAGTGTGATGAGATATGGAAGTTAAACCTTGCCTGTGAGGGTTGAGGATATGAGTTGCATGGAGAGAAATGATATGAGAATGATATGATAGAGGTGTAATGCAACTCTTTAAAACAGACTCAGTACTGCTTTACTCAGAGGAAGATTAAATCTGAGCAGTATAGGTGGATGTGCAGAACAGGAGGTTTCAATGGTATGGCCACATTGAAAGAATCAACAAGAGTTCCTGGATTTAGTAGATGTAGAATAATTGAGGTAGCAAGGTCAGTTCATGGGGGAAGACCAAAGAAAACATAAGACAAAAGTAATAAAAAAGAATTCCGAGAAACAGTGATAAAAACCTTGCCAGAGATAGGTTAGTTTGGGAGTCAATTTATAAAAAGCATCCAACACATGCTAGCATAAAAGAGGATGTAAAACGTTATCTTGCTGCTGATGATGACAATGAGTTGTATTTCAGGTATATTTTCATTTTTTGTTTCTCTCAGATTTATTTCAACAAAAATCAATTTCAATTTCTAAGATTATTATCATGTTCATCATTAATATTTACATGAATATAATGTATTTCGCTCTAGTTTCTTTCTAAAAATACTTTTTTCTGATCAGAAATTCTGTTAAAATGGGGACGCTTTTCCTTACTGACCTAAACAGAAGCACAAGCTTACACCCTAAATGAAAAATAAACTTTTGACATTTCTCTATTTTGACTATCAGGTAACCAATTATAGGTCTTTACAACATGTATTAAATTACAATAGAACCCTGGGATACGGTGGCCCTAGGATATGTTTTTTTCAGGTTACTATGTGGAATACAATGTTTTTCCAGACCCTGGTTATGGTATTTGCCCACCTTATGGTGTTATTCATAATGTTATTTGAATATATACATGTGTATTATACACTGTACTGTATTTTGTTACTAATTTCTAATGCTGTATCCTGGGGTTTTACTGTATTTTATTTTTTAAAATTAATTGTATCATGTAACACTAGGTAAAATATTTTCTTTCTAACACCGTTGTTTCAATTATATACTACAAGAGGTAGATTACATTAAATAAAGTCCAAAAACACTTAACTAATATTTTACATAGTGAGGAGAGTGGGGGGGCGAGAGACATCCAAATTTTTGATTGATTAAGCAAAGATAACATGTTAGGAAAGTAGCGTATTTCTAAAGAGCAATTAAGTAGTCAGTTGTTTAGCAGTGATGACCTGCAGAAGACTGTCTGAGGTAGCTGTTATATAAAGGAAATAATAATGGAAAATTCCGCAACCACTTCTTTGCAATGTTTTCCCCATTTTTTCTTCTTTTTATTGCTTTCAAAGTTTGCTTCACATCCACAGTAGTAAGGTGTTTAATCGCCGTGTGTTATATGACCTTTTCATGTCACAGCTTTGATGAAAAAAGGCTTTCCTACACTTGTTACAATATTTGTAAGATCTCCTTCTGAAATTAATTCTTGGCCAAAGTATAAATGCGGAACTCCACTTATCCAACAGCTGAAAAGGAAAAGTTTAGTCTGATATTATATTTGACCTCATTTAAACGCCATACCTTAAATGTAAACAAAAGCAAATACTTTCAAATTGACTTAATCTAAGAACAAAATTTATTTGCATTAAAAATATATTAAAAAAATGTTCATTTTTACAAAAAATTGTAACTTGTCTAACAGATTAAAAGGATAAACTTTTGTTTTTTACTCTATATAAATAAAATGTAAATTAATCTTTTAAATTATCTTTTCGGGGTGGGAGGTATGTACATTGTGCAAATAATTTTCTTTTTCATTTACTCAAAAACATTTTTTTGAGCAAGTCATGAGTGGAATATATGCAATGGGACATGATATATATATATATATATATTGATTTTGAAATATTGATTGGTTTCCTAGATATAAATCCAATGAAACTCACGTGATTATTAAAGAGTGCTCAATGCAGGACAGAGTTGATATATAGTTTGTTTATTATACAAATATTATTGGTTACATATGTGCATACATGTTTCGTGGAATTCCAATTCAAGAATAACACGTCATCAGACCAAAAGAGAATCAATTCTTTTTTGGACTGATGAATTGTTATCCTCGCATTGGGATTCCACTGAAACATGTATGCACATATGTAACCAATAATGTTTGTATAATAAACTATATATAACTATATATATATTTTTAATTATTTATTTGAGGGTAAACAATTACATATGGTCACTACAAACAGCCATCTGTTTCAGTCAATGAGACTTTCCAGGCGACCCCAAACCCATCAACGCCACAAAAAAAAAAAAAAAAAAGGGTGGGGGTAGATCTCTTCAAAAAGAAAAAAAAAAACTATAAAAGTTACGAGCTCTCTAAAAAAGAAGGATAAAAAAAAATGGAGAGACGCATTTTGACCTTTTGGAAAATTGTTCAAAAAAAAAAAAAAAAAAAAAAAGCTACTAAAAAAAAATCGTGATTGCATGTCTTTTTAAAAACATTTACATAACCTTTTTATTTTTATTTATATATCTGTTTAAGCTTTTTTTGTCAGTGTACTAGAAGGAATTCAGTTGATTAAAACCTTTTCTGCGTGTTATTTACATTACAATAGTACAACCCTTAATCCGACGGTGCAATACTACACCATTCAATACTGTAAAACTGAAACAAAGCTGCTCTGCTTGAAAAGGGCGCCATTTTCTTATTCATATTTATATCGATTCTTTGCTTTAAAAAACTGAAGTAATTACGTGTTTACTTTTTTAATATCCCATTTTGCTGTTTCGCATTATTTTACTAAAGTAAGTAAAGCTTCATTATTTTTCAAAACTGTTTTTGTTTCTTTGTTTTTCGATATTTTGTCGATATTATTTAGTAAGAGTGTTTAGCAGAAAAGCCAACAAACGACTACCTGAAAAAATAAATATACAAGAAATAAATGTTACCATAGTCAATAAAAGTTCACTTCATGTTTTTTTTTGTTTTGAAATAGTTTTTAATGCTCTTTACTTGAAATAATTTCAGCGAACCGAAATTAAAACAAGATTTTTCAGGCGATAACTACTTAAATGAATTTTTATATAAACTACACATGCCATAATCGAATATTCCTCAAGCACAAAATAACGGAAAACATTAAAATATGTTTATAAATATTCCTTACATTGACGGAACTCTCTTAAATTGTTAATAGAATGCTCAGATGCCCCTCTTTCAAACTGAAAATGGGGCTCTCCATTTCAAAGTCGCTACCATTTTGATTTTTTTTTTTAAACCGGTTCGTGAATTAAAAAAAAAAAAAAATTTTTTTACAAAATTAGGGTAAAATTTTTGAGTATTCAAACCTATCTCTTTACAACCCCCTCCTTTTCATAACATTATACTTTCATCAATCACAGTCCATTTTCTGTAGGCTGTTTTTTAACCCATTCAACGACAGATACTTCTGTTAGTATATATATATATATATATATATATATATATATACACACACATACATACATACAAGAACATACACACAGATACACATATATATGTATACATACACAAACAACCACACACACATATATGTATACATACACAAACAACCACACACACATATACATACATACGTTTTATTTTTTATTACCGTTTTTTTCTGTTGAGTAACATTGTTTCAGCTACGCGACCGCTTTTGGGCCGTCATGTAGCCTCCTCAGACTTTACAGAAATGTTCGTTTATACATATAATATAAATGAACATTTCTGTAAAGTCTGAGGAGGCTACATGACGGCCAAAAAACGGTCGCGTAGCTGAAACAATAATGTAACTAAACAGAAAAAAATGGTAATAAAAAATAAAACGCATATTTGCTCTACAACAGTATTGAGCATTTTCTTCAGGTTTTTATTAATTACCATTTCTACTAATATATATATATATATATATATATATATATATATATATATATATACAATGAATATACACGAATGAACATCCACATAAATAAACATACGTATAGAGATACTATCATGCACACATACATATATATTCAAGTAAATAATATTAGAATATTAAATTTATGAAATTAAGTGATTAGTTAATGAATTATATTTAAATTTACGATCAAAAGCCATTATGGAATTATTATGAGAATTTGAAATTTAATTGGGGTACGTATAAACGTACACACATTTATATGGATATGTAAATGCAGATATGTACGCATTTTATTATTATCTACAAATTATGTAAAACAATTATTAATATCATCACTTTATTATGCGTTATAAAAGATGTTAAACAGAGGTTATTAGGCAGTTTCCTTTAAGGGGGCATCCAGACTTTCTTCTACAATTGCATGATTTAGTTACTTTGGGTGAATTTCTATTATTGCCATTTAATATTTTGTTATTATGCTTTTTGATTACTTTTTCTAAATCATCACTACAATTATAGCTTAATTTGATAGTATTTTTAGTAAATATTTTGTGCAGTGTTTTCGAGGGAAATGCTTTTTGATAAGGTTGCCTAGGTTAGTTTCGAGCATCATATTATAAGGAGGCGTTAACTAGATTATTTTCCTTTTTCTGTTTGTTTTAGGTGTACTATTGGAGGGTATTGGTTCAATATACTCTAGTTGCATATTTTTATAGCCACTGTCCTGATTATTTTTCTAAATTATCACTACAATTATAGCTTAATTTGATAGTATTTTTAGTAAATATTTTGTGCAAAGTGTTTTCATTGTAGAAATTTTTGTGGGAGTTGATGCTTTGGTTGGAGGAGTTGTTACTAATCCTTTTGCTAATTGACTTAGTTATGTGTTTAATAATAGATTTAGGGGATTAGATAGTGTGTTAACATAGATGGGATTAGAGTTATCCTTCTTATATGGTTCATAACACCCCTTCTTTAAATCTAAGGTTACATCCAAAAAATTAACTATTCTAACATTAGAAACAATGTCAACTTTTAGCTTAGAAACTCATTGTGGATGATTTTATTCAGTCTCTCGCATTTAGGACCATTAGAGTCTTTTATAATCATAAGCCCATCGTCTCTATATAGACCGATGTTTTCAATTTCAATGGTCCTAGTTAGGTTATATAAGATATACAAACCTACTAGGTCTGTCATTGCAGTTGAATCCAAAGAGCCCATCAACACATCAAATTGCCCTATTTGGTCTTTCTTAGTCCACTGTTCTTTTCTGCTTAGCAGCAGAGTATTTCTGCACTTTCTGATGATTTCAATTTCATCCTCAGAGATATGAGAGAGAAGCTTTGCGAATTCAATCACCTTCTCGAAAAGTTCTTTTGTGATAGAGGGGTAGTAGTTTTCAATGTCAAATTGTAGAAAGGAACAATTTTGTTTATTATTTATGTTTGAGAACCACATAATCGTATCAGTTGTATTTATCGATAAGTTTGTATGTAGATTTAATTTGGCTGTTAATTCTATTAAGAATATTTTTGCTAATCCTACCTATTTCAGGTCTAGTTAGGTTAATAAGTCTAGTTGTAGGTTTGTTAATAAAGTCAGGTTTGTGATCTTTCAAGAGTATATATGCTTCTTTATTACTTATTTTACTTACTCTATTGCTGATTTCCAGTTTATCTGTTATTGCCTTGATTTCTTCATTTATTTTCCTAATTATGGGAGAAATGCACTTTCCATTTCATGCGTCTAAGTAGTTCCTTAGTCTTCATCATTAGGATAAGTAAATAATTCCGGTTGCTGGGAGTTTGAATATTCTTTAGAGATGTTTGAAATATATATGTGCATGTATGTGTGCGTGAGTGTCTAAAAAAAAAAAAAAAATTATATATATATATATATATATATATATACTTACACTTTAACTTGTCAGCATTGTTCGGACTATAACGCACATCAATTTAAATATTTGCGAACATGATTCTTCAATTAAATTTGTCTTCTGTATTCCAAGCGATTCTTGTATTTTACTCTATCTTCATAAATAAAGTTTTTATTGCTATTCGAAGTGTGAGTACATGAGTAAATCTTTTTAGACACCCTGTATGTGTGTGTGTGTGTGTGTGTGTGTGTGTGTGTATATATATATTTAGTAATGTGATTGATAATTTAAAATTCAAATTAAAATTAAAAATCTGTTTCATAAGAAGGAACAATAACAAAGTCAATAATTTGCACTATCGTTTCGGAAACGATGTTTTTATTGTGATAGACTTAAGCCACGGACAATTTTGACGTATAGTTTTTTTAAACAAAGTCTCCTCATCAGCAAAAGTATTGGGTGTTTCTTTTTATATGTAAAAGACACCATAAATAAACCTAGCAATTTTTAAGTAAGGCAGATGTATCTGGAAAAAATTAAAATAAAAAAGAAAATATTTACTTGATAAGAAAAGTAATATGGGTTGAGAATAAAAAATAGAATAAAATTATAAATCTGAATTTGGTTTAAATATAAGGTTATAATAATATGTTTTTAATAAAAGTTAAGAATTATATAAACACACATATATATACATATATATATCTATTTACCTTTTAATTGTTCGCCTTTTGAAAACCGTAATTATCATGAAAGCATTCATTTGGATATTGATTGTAGCTTATAAATGTACGAAATGTTGAATTTTCAAAAAGAACGCCAATGGAACATTTTTTAGCGGTTAGAATATGTTAGTAAACGCCTAATTTAAAATTAAGCAAATATTTAAAAAAAAAAAAGGGGGGGGGAGATAATCTCATTTTTCTAATTAAATAATCAAAGGGAGATATTTAGTGTTTATTCTATTTAGATTATAAAATATTATATATTGAATTTAGTATTTTTAATACTTTATTTATTTATTGAAATTAATAAATATAGTATAGGTTAAGCTTAAATATATATTTAAATAATATATAATAATGGTAAATATATCAGATAAACTAATATTAATAAAAGTATTGATGATCAAAATTTTATTAATAAGGGTATCAAGTTAAACTTAAATTTCAAGATTGAATATTAATAAGTAACATTTATAACTTATGGTGGTTTATATTTGTTAAATTTAAACCAACGTTTATGACTGCATCTCTTGAATTTAGGAGGGTGGTTCTATTTTTGATATCGTCGTATTTTAAAATCTTTAGGGTCTCCTGTGTACAAAGTGCACAGAATCTATCTCCTGGTGTATATCCTTTATATGATCCTATTTATTATTTGCCATTTCAAATTGAAGGAAATATTCTTATCTTTGAGTCGCCAAATATGCTTGGATAGAGTGCTTTCGTTCAACAGGGAGTGGTCTTTAAAGGAATGCTTATGGGTTGAAATTCTATGCTTAATAAGTCCAGATGTGTATATTATTAATTTTTTTATTGTTAGAACTAATTATTTTTTGATGAAGGCTTGGTATAGTAAGACACTTAAGTAAGATTATGTGTGTGTGTGTATATACACACACACACACAATCTTTATTATAGGGGTGGAAGGAATTGCAATTTTCTATCAGAATTTCAGTCAATAACACTTGCCTGGCCTATTGCTAGTTTACTTATTATATTATTGTTGAATTGTATTTCAATATTTGTATCATCTTCCTCAACCTTAAAAATATAATTTTTATATTTCTCTAAAAATAAAGATAGATTTAAACAATTTTCTAACATAACCTCTGTTTGCATGATTTTCTAAATTTCTTTTTGCTGTAAATTTCATGCTTTGATAAATTTGTTTTTATTAATTCCTTGATTTTCTTCCCTCAAAGAATCATTGACATCAGTTTTATTTATAAATTTCATGAAAATATTATCCTTTTGATTTTTTTTCTTTTTGTTTGTTCAAGGTGAACTTTGGGCATTTTTTACAAAATGACAAAATGAAAAAGTGGTAAAAAAATACACAACAAATAAATGTTATTAAAGACAAGATAATGTCCTTCTACCTAGCTGAATAAGTTTTTAGTATTATAACTCATTTTAAAGTTGTTATTCAGTTATTAATGTTGAGTGTTAAATTAGAACAAAAAAATGGCTGACATAAGTGGGTCACATCTTTGGAGTCTCAATAATCAATCAAAAATCTAAAATTAAATAAAATACTGATAGAAACCCACCCAAAACTGTTGCAGTGACATTTATTGGATGGATTTGTATCAGTATTTTGTTCAATTTTCAAATTTGGAGTGCTTATCAAGACTATATAATGCTAGCCTCATGTCGGCCATCTTATCCAGGTAGCTAATCTGCTTCTTGACCACGTTTTTGTTTTGTTGTCTTAAACTGCAAAATGCTCCAACCTTTCTTTATATAAATGTCTGTTTTGATTAAAAGCTTTTCCACATACTTCACAAGAATAAGTTTTTTCTCCAATGGTGATTGACGTGTGATGTTTAAAGCGTGATAATATTTCCATACATGTTATGCATTTATATGGTTTTATTGCTGTGCAACTTTTCAGCCTGTCCTTCAGGACAAAACGTTTTTTACACTCCAATGCAGTTCCATTTCTTCCAGCAATCACGTACATCTTCAAGTTCTTTCTTCGAAGAAAATCTTTTGTGCACTCTTGAAACGGAAACAGCTTTTTAACTGTGTGCATTTTTACGTTACTTTGTAAGCATTATCTCCCACAATAACAGTCTGTCGCATGAATGACTGGAGATACAAAATATGAGGCGTACATATTTTTTCTGGATCCTTTGAATGATTACTCTATCGATTGCTTTTTCTTTCCTTTTTGTTTTATTTCGTAAATCTGTAAATTCTAAAGTTGGGTCGGAGCTTGAAAATCTGTAAATGAAAATAAATGAAATATTAGATAATTCAAGTTTGAATGAAACAATTAGCAAGAAAATATCACAACTTTTCATTTATAAATAAACTACAAATGAAGTTATAAAATGAACAATTGCAATATATTTATGGATGTGAGCAAAAAAAAAAAAAAAAAAAAAAAAAAAAGTTAAAATTGAGATGAATTTACCATCCAGAGAGGGGGTGGCAAATGGCATGTCCCCCTCCATGTATGATGAAAGAAATGACTGCACAAAAAAACAACTTCTTTCCTAATCAATCCAAACTATATCAAAATAAGGAAAAGTGCACAAGTGGGAAAAGAGACAGGAAGTCAGTCTTGGATGAAACAAGTCTTCCTAGTCTACCCTACACCCTTTATGAAGTCTTAGCTTTCACAGTAAAATAAGCATTTTCAGTTTTCTGAGAGAACAGTCAGAAGCGGTAAGAATACAAGAAAAATAGAAAGAAATATAAAGCAAAAGAAGGAGAGAAAGAAAAATCGAATACAGCCAAATAGATACATAAAAAATAAGGACATAAGGCCCTAGCATTTTGTCAAAAATAAGATATTTCTTATCTAAAAAGAGCAGATTTGTTATCAAAAAGCAGAGAATCGATTAATGGGAGGCTCTAGCAATTAAGCAGAAATCTGTTTATCTTTACTATTATATAAAAGTCATTTTGTGTGTGTGTGTGTGTGTGTTCCTTCCTCATAGATTCCGAAACAGTTGAGCCTATCTTTTACAAATTTAACATAAAGCTAATTTTTATGTTTGGTGGTGTTCTTAGATATGTTTTGTACAGAAATTCATCCGATAAGTATCGAAAATCGAAAAAATCCAATCCTAAAAAATAGTTTTTCTTTTTTGTAAATAAAAAAGATTTTTATGGAGGAATATTTTTCAGTTACACCGGCCAAGGGAGATAATTAAAAAAAAAGAAAAAAAGAAGTATTGTCATCTGAAGATATAGCTCAGATAGAGTATTCAACTACAGATCAAACGGTCCTCTGTTTAAGCCCAGATGTATCTCACCATTTTATTTCAATTTTTTTTATTAATGAGTTCAATTTACAATAAAAGAAGAGGTACCATTTAAAATCACCGCAAATCATTTCTTCGTTTGCATATTTTAAAACGTTAATGAAAAGTGACTTTTCCAGGGCATTCACCGCCAAACCCAAATATCAGCTGACGTGATATCATAAACAAACACAAACAGAATTTGATGAATGATATTATCATTATTTTCTTTTTCTTTTGTGAGCTAATTATTCTTCACTAACAGGACCTGTGGAAATTTCACAGCAGCATATATTATATGTAATATATTGTTGCTGGGCATACTGTGAGCGTTCTGTTCAGCATGAATGAAGACACAATCATATTATTCTACTTTTTTATTAAAACTGTATCGCCCCCTTACTAAAATAATAACTTTGATATATTTCCTGGGCTGATTATTTCATTACAAACACACTGGTCAATTAACTCACAGTTTATCAGTTTTCATAATTATTGAATATGTTACTATGTTCGACAATAATTTTTCATAATTTCACCCCACATTATCGCCCCTCCCTTTACTAAAATATTAAATTTGATATATTGTATTGGCTGATTATTTTATAAAAAAAAACACAACTATCAGTTAACTCACATTTCATCATTTTTAATAATTCTTGGATATGGTACTAATTTTAACAATTTTTCATCTTTTAAACTCACCATATCACACACCTTACTAAAATAACTTTGATATATTGTCTAGGCTGATTATTTCATTACAAACACACACATCAATCAACTCACATTTCATTTTTCGTAATTCTTGGATACATTACTAATTTTGACAATACTTTTTTATAATTTAAACCAACGTTGTGTCCCAACCTTACTAAAATAATAACTTTGATACATTTGCTGGGCTGATTATTTCATTACAAAAACTAATCAATTAACATCCATTTCATCATTTTTTATAATTCTTGGGTATGTTACTAATTTCGACAATCATTTTTCATAATTTATACCCACATTATCGCCTCCTTAATGAAATAATAACTTTGAAATATTGTCTGGGCTTAGTATTTTATTACAAACACACTAATGCATGAAATCACATTTAATCATTTTTCATAATTCTTGGATATGTTACTTATTTCGACAAGCATTTTTCATAATTTTAACCCACATTTTCGCCCTTCCCTCTTTATTAAATAATAACTTTTATATATTGTCTAGGCTGATTATTTCCTTATAAACACACCAATCAATTAACTAATATTTCATAATTTTTTCGTAATTCTTGGATATGTTACTAATTTCGACAATAATTTTTCATAATTTAAGCCCTCCTTATCTTCTTTCCCTTCACTTATATAATAACTTTGATATATTGTTTAGGCTGATTATTTTATTATAAACACACCAATCAATTAAATCATATTTCGTCATTTTTCGTAATTATTATATATAATTTTGGCAATAATTTTTTATAATTTAAACCATCCTCGTCGCCCTCTCTTACTAAAAAAATACTTTGATATAATTTTTGGGCTGATTATTTCATAAAAAACATAACTATCAATTAACTCACACTTCATCATTTTTCTTAATTCTTTGATATGTTACACATTTCTACAATTATTTTTAATATTTTTAACCATATTATCAACCACCCACTACAAACATAATAACTTTGATATATTATCTGGGATGATTATTTCATTTCAAACACACCAATCAAGTAACTCACATTTCTTAATTTTTCATAATTCTTGGATATGTTACTTATGTCGACAATCATTTTTATCATTTTAACCCACATCATCGCTCCACTTACTAAAATAATAACTTTGATATATTGCCTGGTCTGATTATTTCATTGCAAACACACTAATGCATTAAATAACATTATCATTTTTCATAATTCTTGGATATGTTACTAATTTTGACAATTATTTTTCATAATTTAAACCATCCTTACTAACATAATTACTTTGATATATTTCCTGGGCTGATTATTTTATTATAAACACACACTCGATTAACTCACATTTAATCTTTGTTCATAATTCTGGATATGTTACTAATTTCGACAATAATTTTTATAATTAAAAACCCACATTATGCCTCTCCATCCTACTTATATAATATATTTGATATATTGTCTGGGCTTATTATATCATTACAAACACACCAATCAAGAAACTCACATTTCATCATTTTTCTTGGATATTTCCTAATTTTGACAATAATTTTCATAACTTTAACCCACTATGTTGCTTCTTCTTACTTAAATAATAACTTCGATATATTGCCTGGGCTGATTTTTTCATTACAAACAAATAAATAAATTCTGGGTATTCTCATAGTATATATGTTTCATCTATCTTATCCAATCCCAAGTGACGCCGCATATTCTGCTAATATATATCATTCACCTATCTCATTTGATCCCAGGCGACGCTGGGTATTTTGCTACTATATGTTTTCCACCTATCTCATTCAATACTGGACGACGCTTTCTGATAGTATATATTTGCACATCTCATTCAATCCCTGGACTGACTTCATGTCCGCCACCCCACTGTTGAAAGTATACATTAAATAAAGTAATGTTTTAATCGTAAACTGTTTCAGTCATTTCTGGGACAGACTTTATATCCCGAACCCACTGCTAAAAATATACATGAAATAATGTAATGTCTGAATAGTAAACTGTTTCAGTCATTTCCGGGACCGACTTTATATCCCAAACCCATTGCTAAAAATATACATGAAATAATGTAA
Source organism: Euprymna scolopes (assembly GCF_053919585.1). NCBI lineage: Eukaryota > Metazoa > Mollusca > Cephalopoda > Sepiida > Sepiolidae > Euprymna > Euprymna scolopes. The sequence continues at coordinate 73,291,651 of NC_136502.1, forward strand.
TGTCTAAATAATAAACTGTTTCAGCCATTTCCGGGACCGACTTTATATCCCCAACCCACTGCGCTAAATATACATGAAATAATGTAATGTCTAAATAGTAAACTGTTTCAGCCATTTCTGGAACTGACTTATAATCCCCACCCCACTGTTGAAAATATACATGAAATAAAGTAATGTATAAATCGTAAACTTTTTCAGCCATTTCCGGGACCGACTTCTTATCTCCCATCCTACTGTTAAAAATATACATTAAATAAAGTAATGTCCAAGACGTAAATGGTTGCAGCCATTTCCGGAACCGACTTCATATTTCCCACCCCAATATTAAAAATATACATTAAATAAGGCAATGTGTAATGTGTAAACGGGTTCACCCATTTTCGGGACTGATTTAATATCCCCCACCACACTGTTAAAAATATACATGAAATAAAGTAATGTTTAAATCGTAAACGGTTTGAGTAATTTCCGGGACTGACATCATATCCCGTAACCCACTGCTTAAAATATACTTGAAATAAAGTAATGTTTAAATCATAAACTGTTTCAGCAGCTTTTCAAAAGTAATACATAAAAACATTAACATGGTTAGGGATTAGATAACTATTGCTTCAACATGAATGTCTAAGTGTACTATCAGTTTCAGCATTCCAGTGATTTAAATCCCCCCCCCATTTTTTGGTCTTGGTTAATGGAGGAGAAATCCTTCATTACTGATATAATTCTTATTTGTGTTATTGACCAGAGAGCCCCTTTTGGGGAGCTGGTTTCCCCCTAAATTTTTAACCGACCTCATGTCCAATTCCGCCTTTGTGGGGAGGCAAGTAAACAAAAAAAAAATAATCAGAACGGACATTTTCCAGGGCATTTTATAATTAATCAGGAGCAACACTTCCAGGGCATTTTGTAATTAAATCAGAAATAACTTTTTCCAGTTACTTTTTTAATATTAAAACTTTGTTACATTAAACATAGTACCTATTCACAATGCCTCCCCACGATACAGATTTAGACACCAGGGTCGTGTTTTTAACATGGAGAAAAAAATTGTCTTAGTCATAAAGGATTTCTCTTCCACTGAGAGAGAAGAAATTGAAATGTAGCACTTGAAGAACAGATACTACACTTTGATCTTAGCCAAAAGGCCAAGAAAGACAAATCGTTTTTATTAGCTTTGCTTCAACAGCGACACCAATTTTTTTTTTCAAGTTTATTTGGAATATTCCACTTTCCTTTTTTAGGGATGCATAGCATGATAACGGACGGAGCGATAAGCGTAATAATATAATGATAATATATGATAATATATAATATTCAATAGAAGATTGATGCTATAATATACATATCTAATATATATAACATAAAACTCACATTACTGTATGGTTATATGCGAGACTAGTAAAGAGCTGAATATTGGATGGACATCTCAGGAAATGTTATTGACTTTAGCAAACATAACATCTGATTTGGTATGAAGAGGGAGGGGGCGGGTAAATACCATTCATATGAATTAGTCATCTGTGTGCTTTTGACTTATTTGTAGGTGAAGGCAATACTGTATAATCAATGATGCGGATTCTGTTATAGGTATTGATTTAATCAGGTGTTAGGGATGTGTTAGCGTAAATGAGAGTGAAATGAAATTTGGAAGAGTGCTTTCATCATAAAAGAGATTTGTCCACAGAATTTAATGGTGGTAGTTGGATGTTGAAATCATGTTGAAAGGGAGGGAATACTATTTTGCAAAAAATGTGGAGTTACTACAACATAAAGGGAGACGAGAGCAAGAAGTAGAGAAGTGTGTAGACAAAGACATTTTTTTCTGTGAAAAGGAAAAATGCAGATGGGAGTGTTATCACTAATAGCTGTGATGTAGTTGATGAAGTCAGGCCAGTAATAGATTTAAGAAAATTAAACAATTTTTTCTTCAATTTTCTTATTTTGTCCTAGCTGAGGATGGGGCATCCTACTGGATGCCAGACATTCACCTGTTATTTCATACATCTCAACCAAGAAATCTTTTTAAGATTCTAACCATCCACTTAAATGCAATTGTATCTCTCTTACACTTGGTTCACTGAGTATATTTACCAGATAGTTTTGAAATTCTTTTTCACAAATCCAATTGCTCTTATAATTATTGGAACGATGGAGATCTTCCTAAGATACTAGTTTCTTTTCATGTCATATATAAAACCTTGGTATTTCATTATTTTTCCTCTCAGCTCTGTATTTCATTATTTTTCCTCTCAGCATCATTGGGGGATATTAACTTCTACTTAGGTTGCTTCTTTCTCCATGTCCTATATGCTTCTTTCTTCTGTATATCCTATGTCAGGTTTGAAGCAGTTATCTTAGAGATTTGGAGTGGAGAAATGCGATTTAAGGAGAAAATGGCGGTGGTGTTGGTGTAGTGCTGGTATTCATGAAAGTTTATTAAATTTGTAATTATGAAGCTATTTCAATGAAAAATAGCATTACTGCAGTCAGATGAAAATAGGAGATGATGGAGAATGGAAGAAAAAAGTTCAGAAAAGTAGATGATCTATTGCGACAGTGCAAAGGATAAGTAAAATGCCTTTTCTATGTTTTGTTGTAAACTGGTAACTTAAAAGATTTGAAAAGATTTGAAAACTGAGAAATAGTTGTTTTTCTTTTGTTTATTTATTTTTTTGTCAAACTAATAAACAATACTTAATTTTGACTTATAATCTTTAATTCTACCCAGAAATTCTTTTTGAATTGATATTTTAAAAACTTCAACATCATATGGGTGTTCATACAGATCCACGCTGACAATATTTTCTTGGTGAAGTACGTTAATGAAAAAAAAAAATTTTATGATTTAATTACAGTGTTTCATTCTATAGAATTTATTTTTAATTATTGGTATATTTTATTGTTTTTGTTACTTAATATATATATTTGCAAACCCCGTTGCAATATTAAAATGCAACACTGACAATTACAAAACCATTTGCAAATTCCATACCGACTAAAAAAAGGATAGGTTAAAGGATAGATTACCGTTTCCATGTTAGGGATTCTTTTTCTTAAATAATGTTATTATTTAGAAAAGTTCTTTTTAATATGGAGGGAGGCTTCACTTACCTACAATTTAATAAAGAAAAGATACTATAAAAAAAATCAATAAAAAAAATGAAGCAGCAACCAGAAATGAAGTAAAAATAGTAATCGTAAAAATAGCCAAAGAATAAGAAGTGGCAATGCAAATAAATCAGTGATTTTCTGGCTTTATTCAAGTTCTGCATGTCTTTGTTTACTTCCGTTTTTGATGATCATTCTGCATCATGACGAATGCTCTGAAAAGGCCTGTTCTGATTAATGTTTACCAGTTCTAAAATAAGCAAATGAACTTGACTGGTTTTTCAGAATAACAGAATATTTAGCGTAACGAAACAATGGACGACTAAAACCTGTGTTAGTTGAAAATCGCTTATTAATATAAAATTGTTCCACTTCCCAGACTGGACTTCATATTTTTAGTTTCATTTCGCTGGCAGCCATGTTTAAAAATTTCAATAAATAAAGAAATGTTCACACACACACACACACAAAATAAAATAAATTATAACATCCTTCGCTCAATAAGGTATTTCAGAATTTGGTACTCTTGCATAATTTGACCCGAATTCTTGTGAATTCCTGTCAAGCATGGATCGGGCGAGACTGGCAATCATCGGTGTCAGCCGAGCGTTGTTCAAATGTTGAAGCGCTAACTCGACTTTTTATTTTATTTATTTCATTTTTTTTTTCTGTTATGTTTTTAGTAATTTTTAAGGTGATATTAAGATGGCGGGGGTGACTTTTTATTTTCTGATTAGTTACTTATTTATTATTTTTTTTTAATTGAATTTTTAGGAGTTTGATTAGCCAAAGAAACAGCGCTATCTAAATGGAAGCAGACGACATTCGAATTGGAAGAAAGTGACTAAACAACAAAAAAAAAAAAAAAAAAAAGATAAGAAAAGCTGACAAACAAATGTATTTTCAAACTCACCAAACAGAAAAATGACAGGCAAGAAAAGAAATCTATAGATGTTAGAAAAAGAAATGAAAACATCAATGCAGACAATCTCATATTGTCAGGAGAAGAAATTGCTGTCCCCCAACAATTGTAAACACAAATGTTTACTTAAAAAAAGATTGTGTATAAAGGATGGTTTCTCCTGGAGATGTACAAATGGATGGTGCCACCAAAAGAACTTGACTGAACAACAAAGTCTTGAAAATAAAGAGAAAACAAGAAAAAAAAATATGGTTACAAAAAACAAAACAAAACAAAAACTTGTACTTACACCTAACAATTATACGGCTAAAAAATCTCTTCTTGGAGACCCCCCCCCCCCCCCCGATGCTAATGCACTTCCGCGCTATTTTTTAAATTGTATTTCCAAGTTTAATTAAAATTTTATGTTTTTTTATTCAATTGTAAGGTTAAAGTACAGAATAGGTACAAAATACCCTTCCCTCCCCATGTTAAGAATGGCTTTTTAAATAATAACGTTATTATTTCAACATGGATCAATAAGTGCATGAGTACCAAAAAAGCAAACTTTCTGTTGATAAATATTTTGCAACAAAAATGAAATACTGAAATAATATAAACATTTTCATTTTTCAAGGTAGTTTTTTTTTTTGTTATTTTTGATTATTTGCATTTTTATTTTTTTTCCGGATTTTTTTTTTTTTTTTATAAGTCTGTGTCTGTTACGACGCTCAGCTGATACCGATAATTTCCAGTCTCGCCCGATCCATGCTTGACAGGAATTCACGAGAATTCGGGTCAAATTATGCAAGAGTACCCAAAATTTTATTGTGGAAAATCTTTATCGAATTAAAATTTAATGTAAAATGATCCCCCATTTCCAAGTCATTCCACCATTTTAGGCCAGTTAACCCAAGTTTTCGGCACTATTTATTCTACATGAAATATTTTTCATTTTAAATTAAAAGTAAATTTTACTTAAAAATAAAAATTGTTTAAATTATCATTATCATGAAATGCATGTGATGTGGCAAAGGATTTATTTGTGCTACTCGCTCTCTCTCCACATAAATTCATAAAAATACAAACCAAACAGATTCATCAAAGTCCCGTCGATTCTGTCCGTTTTGATTCGATCTTGGTTTTTGATCGCAAAGTCAAGGCTAATTTTTAATAAACAAAATGGCTATGCTTATACACACATTTAATTGTGCATTTCTCAAGTTTTGATGGGTAAAATAAATTAACTTTTTACACAAAATGACTTTTCATGTAATAATGTTAAAGATAAGAAATATTGGTTCACATGAACTTTCCACACTGCCCTTACAAATTTTTTCCTCTTCAACATTTTTTCAACTTTCAATATTTAAAGATTTGGAAGGGGGGTTCAATTTCACATACAACATTCTAGTAAGCAAATCGATCTCAAATTTCTTTAACTAATTTACGATAGCCTCGTTTTAATGTTAGGTCCTTCACCCCCACCCCACCATTATTATTATTATTATGTGATTTTCTTTTTACTTTGGGAAAAGTTTGGTCTATCCCCCATCCTTTTCATTTTTATTTATTGTGAGAAATTCCATTTACATTTGCCATCTTTTTTGTTTTGGCCGCTCACGCAGTTTGGTAGTCGGCCGTGATTGGTTAATTTTGAATGAGTCAAGTGAATTGCTTGGTGCCCTTTTTGTATCATGCTTTTATTTTTTAGTCCAAGCAGGAACTCGCCAAGGGATAGACTCCAATTCAGCAGCTCCCACACGTGAAGGGAGCTACGTCAATTTCTTCATGTTATATCACCAAACTGTTGGTGAACAAAGGATTACATCTCTACAAGCAGAGAATTTTATATTGTTGAAATTATCCTAATTACAGGATGACATTCATGAACATTTCTTCATGTTTTATTTACCAAATATTGGATCTTATCTCAATTCAACTAGAGTCCCAAGCGACTCGTATTATGCCTAATTATAGGCGCCAACATTCTTGCCACTATGAATATACATGGATCCTTTCGAGGAACAAAAAAACTAACACTCCAACAATAGGAGTTTATACTACCGGCTCCATGATTATGGAGGCAAAACTGGCCACCGTTTTGCAATTGGACTATACCAGAACCAATAAACTTTCATTGCTGTTACTTTGAATAAATTTTGAGTTTGAAAGGTATGGCTTTTGTATTTGTGGATTCTTTTGCCTCTGCAGGGAGTAAATTTGGATGTGAGAAATAAATTTTTACATTATTTATTTACGACTTCTGAAGAGATTATCTAAATTTCAAATGAGAGATCATTATAAATTTTGAAGTATAGGATTATATAAATAACATTTAGGACTCTACCAACATGTTTTTTTTCTTTCGTCAATTTGTACCATATGTCCAGAGCCACCCATCATATTCCTGTCTTTACACAAAATTCCATTCAAAATTGCTGAACATGTCACAGGTAGTAGACAGACAAAAATAAAAAAATTAACGATAATAACACTGATAAACTAAGGTGTGACCCTTCAAAGATATCCCTCCTTATTGAAAGTTTTTTTTTTTTTTTTTACACTTACATCTCCAGCAAACTTTATCTAATTTGGCTTTTGAATAAGCCTGCATACAGGATGCCCACATGAACAAAACTTGTTTTGGGCAATTAATTTTTTGGCTTGACAATATTGTAAAACTGAATCCTTGAAAATAGGTACGGGCAAAAACGGGAGGACAAAAATGGGAGACCTAGTTTTGAAAGCCGATTTATCATAATTTTTTTGTAGGTTTCCGACTACTTTTTGATTGTATTTGAAAGATCAAGGACTAAACTTAATTTCCAAAAGGAAAAAAATATTTGTACACATGAAAAAAAAAGTTATGAAAATGTTTTCATGGCGAACTACCCAATTATGCTAAATTTTGAAGTTAAATAAATTCATTGTAAAAAACCCTTTAAAAGATAAACATTAGTTTTCTGGGTCTATTTCAAAGATAATTAGTAAAGTCCTAAGATATTGAATCAAATAATTAAAAAAACACCTTGTTTGTACAAAACATAAATTAATTAGCCCGAAACCGAGTGATTCTGGCGTTCGCAAAATGCAACAAACTAAAATTTTGTAAACACGAAAATTATGAAGGGCCAAAATTTCAGGCAGTCGAAAGACTGAAATGGTGTCATATAATTAAAAGGGAGGAAGTTCTTTTTTTTGTTTCCCCCAGTCGCGCATCCGTACATTCCCTTTTTGAACGTTTGCATTAATTTTTGCATTTTTTAATTTAATTATTCTTCTATGTTCCTATTTAAAAAAATTTTTTTTCTTAATTATTGTTCAATATTATATAAAACCTATGTTACGCCGAAAGTTTCACATTCTTGCAAGCAAGGAAATTATTAAAATCTTGCATATAAAAATTATGCGAAACCTGTAATTTAAAAAAGTAGAAATATTTTTTGCAATTATAATTTTTTGTGTGAAAATATTAAATAAGCAATGCTTAATTCAATGGTAACATCGGTAGTTCGAGAAATTCATTTTTCTTTGAGTTATATAGAATTCATCAATACGGATTTAGGGGCTTTTTTTCGTAATGTTCCTATAAAAATTATTTTATTTTTATTGTTACAAATTACGATGCTTTATTTATATAAAAAAAGCTAAAATAAATTCTTGCGTTTTTTATTTACTACTGAAAACTATATCTTTAGTAAAGGTATTTTTTGTTTAAACAAAATAATACATTTCCACTCGGATTTAAATAAAAAAAATTAGTTGATAAATACTGAAAATTTCATTAAAATTAGTTAATTTCCTACCTCCCAATGTAAACAGAATTTTTGTGAAAAATTAAACAGTGGTACTAGTGCACTTATTGATCCGTGCTGAAATAATAACGTTATTTAAAAAGCCATTCTTAACATGGGGAGGAGAGGGTGTTTTGTAACTATTCTATACTTTAACCTTACAATTGAATAAAAAAACATATCAGAAAACTTTAATTAAACTTGGAAATACGATTTAAAAAATAGCGCGGATCACTAAGTGCACTAGAATCTAAACAGTTCTTCTGCTCGGTGTATGTCGGCGCGTTACTTACGGAAAGACGGTGAATTAAACTGCAGAAGCACCTGTTAAATATTGTACGAGTTTTATAATTGACCCCCTCTCTCAAAAAAAAAATTAAAAAACGAAAAATAAAAATGCTTTTGTAAACCGCTTGTGAAAACTTAATTGTTTAGATCAATTAAAAAAGCATCAAAACTACGTAACACAGAAAAATGAACAACATTTTGTTTTTGAAAACTTTGTTATTTTAAATGTCTGCTAAAAAATTCTTCCGCGATGTGACAAGCAACTTTACTACGCTCGTCCATGCGCGAACGCATCATGTAAGAATAGCATAAACGATGTCAATGAGTTGGCACAAAATAGTGTGAGGGTTCAGGGGTTAATACCATGCAAACGGTAAATTTGTGACGGGTTTGAATATCAGATTTGTTGTCAGCGACCCCAATAAAAACCTATAAAAAACACAAATTTTATTGGTCGGTGTTCTGTTGTAGTTAAAGTAAACGGTAAATATCCAGATCCGCTACTACAGAACACCGACCACTCTAATTTGTTTTTTTATAGGTAATTGAGGTCGCTGACAACGAATCTGATAGTCAAACTTGGGGCAAATTTACCGTTTGCATGGTATTTACCCCTGAACCCACGAACTACTTTCCACCATTTTGCAGCTTCCGTTTACGCTACGCGCATGCACGCTGTAGCATAAACGACGGCTTCACCAAGCAAACTACGTTGGGGGAGGGAATTTTTTTTTTTCCAGGACATAGAATTTTCTAATTTTCAAAAATGCATTATAGTACTTTTTGGGTGGAAAATTTAAAATTAGCTGAAAAAGAAATAAAACAAGAAAAGGAAAGCACTCCAAGTTGGAGTAGGGGGGGGGTAATTTATCTGTTTTTTTTTTATTTTATTTTTTTTACCTGGAACATAGAATTTTCAAATTTTCCGTAAGTAACGCACCGACATTTACCAATTAGAACACCATTTCACATTTTCCGAAGATTTTACTGTTTACATTGGGGGCGCGAGCGGGGGGGGGCGGATGTGATGTTGGGGCGCTCGCGCCCCCAATGTAAACAGTAAAATCTTCGGAAAATGTTAAATGGTGTTCTAATTGGTAAATGTCGGTGCGTTACTTACGGAAAAACGTTTAACTAAACTGCAAAAGCACCTAAGCCACATACATAAGTTCTATAATTGAATCCCCCTCCCGCAAAAAAAGAATGAAAAACATAAAGATGTTTGGTGCTTATGTTTTTGTGAACCACATTAAAAACTACGTGAGACACAAAAAAAAAAAGAAAAAAAAAAGTCCCCCAATTTGTTGTACTTTTCTTTAACTGTAAGTCATTAAAAAATGTCAGTCCGTAATTTTTTGATTGGTATGGTACGCCATTTGAGAAGGCAGTTTGCTAGGTGAAGCAAAGCAAGCCGTCGTTCATGCTGCAGCGCGCGCGTAGCGTAAACGGAAGCTGCAAAATGGTGGAAAGTTATTCGTGGGTTCGGGGATTAATACCATGCAAACGGTAAATTTGCCCCAAGTTTGATTATCAGATTCGTTGTCAGCGACTTCAATTACCTATAAAAAAACAAATTAGAGTGGTCGGTGTTCTGTAGTAGCGGATCTGTAGCAGTATCAGAATTTTTTGTGAAAATAGCGAATAATTCCACCCCATCTTTCCAAGCTTATAACTCCTCGAAAAATGCAATTCAAGCCCTAATTTTTTTTTTCAATTAAAGGAGCAAGGACCAAGATTTCATTAAAAAAAAAAAAAAAAAAAAAAAAAAACGTGTTTTTTTTTTAAAAAGGTTTTAAACTTCGGACTTTACAGGTAAAATTCGACGAGAACACGATGTCCGTTTTTTTTTAAATTTGAATATATTATGTATTGACCTTTTCTCTTCAATTTGTGAGTAAATAATTATGTACTTATCCGAGTCGAAATTAATTATTTTTAGACATTTACAAAATTGGAGGCGTGAATTATTCGACCCCCTGTCTTTCCAAGCTTATAACTCCTCGAAAAATGTAATTCAAGCCCTAATTTTTTTTTCAATTAAAGGAGCAAGGACCAAGGTTTCATTAAAAAAAAAAAAAAGAAAAAAGAAAAAACAAATAACGTGGTTTAAAAAAAGGTTTTAAACTTCAAACTTTACAGGTAAAATTCTACAAGAACACGATGTCCGTTTTTTTTTAAATTTGAATATATTATGTATTGACCTTTTCTCTTCAATTTGTGAGTAAATAATTATGTACTTATCCGAGACGAAATTAAGTATTTTCTTTGTAATAGACACTGGGGGGGGGGAACCGTGAATAAAAAAAAAAAAACGTTTGTCTAAAATATTATATTCGGTTTATTGGAAAGAACATAAAATTTCACATTGACCCTGAAAATATCGTAAAAATAGAATCAATAGAAAAATTTTGATAGATTTTTAAAATTTTAAAATTTAAAAATATTGAGTTTAAAAATTTAAAAATATTGAGTTCGGAAAATTCATTACTGTTTAAAAAAAAAAAAAAAAATATTTTTATTACTTTTAAAACAACTGTAATAGTTTATTTTGGAAGTATAATCCATAAAGAAAATAAATAACCCACTTTTAACAGAGAAATTACGAGATTTTTATATTGTATTCGCAGTTTCGTGTTAGGGGTGTCAAAAATTCCTACAAAAATTCTGATACTGCTAGCGGATCTGGATATTTACCAAGTAAACATTTCCCCATTAAATTTTTCTGCTGGTCGCCATGGAACTCAACGCCCAAGGAGTACCCAATCCTGTCCCAATCAATAATAATCCGTAGAAATAGTTGGAAAAAAAAAAAGAGGAAAAGGAAACAATTTGTAAAGGGGCGCAGAAAGTTCACGTGAACCGAAACATCTTTATGATTTATTTAACCCACAAATCCTATTTAGCGATATCACCAATATTTAAAGCTTTGAGGAAAAAAAAAAATAAATAAATAAAAATAACTTCTGATTCTGATCAATAGACAAAATAAACTTGACATTAACCGATAAACGAAGACAAAAAGTATCTAACGAAAATGGGGTGAAAAAAATAAAGTTATAGTCACTTTTTTAAAATCAGTAAGGTTCTGAAACTAAAAAAAAAAGTAACGACAAAAACTGATTAAATAAAAGTAAAGCCAAAAACAACATTTAACTTAATAATAATCAGTACCAATTTTGATAAAACGATAATGACTTTTTTTTTTTTTTTTAAATAATACTTACATAAAAGTAAAGTTAAAAGTTAATTGTTCAAGGAAGGAGGAAGACAAACAAAGCCGGAAATAACCGGTGTACTATCTAATTAGTTCCTTATTTATTAACAAGATTTCGGATTTTAATCTCCCACTCCTTATGGTCGTAGGTCGGCTCATAAACTAATAATAATGGGAATAATAATAACTACAAATTTTAATGTGTAAACTATTATTTTGTAGTTGTGTTACACAGCCATAAAAGTTTTATAATAGTTTAAAAGAAGATTGTGCCACTGTCTCCAAATTGAAATAAAAAAATTATATATTGCTTGTCAAATCTATCTAAAACTTAAAAGTTATATTGTCTGTCCGTCTGAGGAACGGTCTCTATCAAACTAGTCTGTCAATTTTTGATCTAGAAACTTGACACTTAATATATAGTGGATTTGGACACGTGGAACAAATTCGATTTGGTCTTTAGTGGTTAAAATAGTTACTAATTAGTTAAAAAATAATTTTTAATTGGAATGTGACTTAAAGTGCTCTTCTGCATATGCGTAAATAATATTTACTCACTATACCTTTTACAACGTTATTTTTTAAGTTTTTATGCGTAAGGACATAGTACAGATGGTAACGAATACTGGAGAATTATATGTCTTGGTTTCGATTTAAGCTGATGGCACCCAAGTCGTTTTTTACTTTTTAAATCAAATCTATATATTGGGTACAATAATAATAATCGATAAAGAATTGACTTTGATACAAAATCTGCATAAATTAAAATATATTTAAATGTATTTTACAACTGGGCAACACCAGGCAGCCTGCTAATATATATATAAAAGTCTGTCTGAGGAATAATCTCTACCAATCTCCTCTGTCAATTTTTAGTCTACAGTCTTGAGAATTGGTATATAGAGGGTTTGAATCTATGGAACAAATTCGATTTGGTCTTTAATTAGTTTAATTAGTAAAAATAGCTGTTAAGTAGGTACGGGCAAAAAATGGTGGGATAAAGAGAAGGAGACACAGTTTTTAAAGCTGATTCGTCATAATCATTTTTATAGGTTTCCGACTACTTTTTGATTGTATTTGAAAGATTAAAGACTAAAGTTAATTTCCAAAAGGAAAAAATATTTGTACACGTGAAAAAAAAAGTTATGAAAAATGTTTTCATGGTGAGCTAATTCAGCTAAATTTTGAAGTTAAATAAATTCATTGTAAAAATCCCTTGGAAGATAAATATTAGTTTTCTATGTCTATTTTAAAGATAATTAGTAAAGTCCTAAGATATTGAATTAAATTTAAAAATAAATAAAATAAACACCTTGTTTCTACAGAGAATAGCTTAATTAGCTCCCAAAAGCAAAAGATTCCTGTTTCATTCAACCGAAAGAAAACAAAGTCCTCGTCACATGAATTATACGGAAGCCCGAAATTTCAGACAGTCGAAAGGCTATCTGAAAATGACATCAGGTAGTTAAAGGGAGGTAGGGGGCGATTTTTTTTTCTCACAGACGTGCATCTGTACATTCCTATTGTGAATGTTTGTCTAATTTTTACTATTTTTTAATTTAATTATTTTTCTATGTTCCTGCTTTTAAATTAAAAAAAAAAGTTTTATTTTTCAAGATTATATAATAATTATGTTACGCTGAAAGTTTAACATTGATGCAAGCAAGGAAAATATTAGAATCGTACATATAAAAATTATCTGAAACCTGTAATTAAAAAAAAAAGTTGAAATATTTTTTGCAATTATAATTTTTTTGTGTGAAAATATTAAATAAACATTGTTTAATTCAATGATAATATCAGTAGTTCGAGAAATTAATTTTAGCTATTATTATAATTAAGTTATATCGAATTCATTAATACAAACTTTAGGGGCTTTTTTCGTAATGTTCCTGTAAAAATTAAATAATTTTTTTTAATTGTTATAATTTATGATGCTTTATTTTCATGTAAAAAGCAAAAATAAATGCATTTTTTTTTACTACTGAAAACAATAATTTTAATAAAGAAATTTTTTGTTTAGACAAAATAATACATTTCCATTAAGATTTAAGTAAAAATAATAAATTCATTATAATCCGTGATCATTATTTGATAAATACTGAAAATTTAATTAAAATTTGTTAGTTTCCTGCTTTTTGTTGAATTTTTAAGTAAAGGGAGGAGTCAAAATTTTTATACATTTTGAGCATTGGCATTCAATTTGCACATACCTACTGTTAAAGAGTCAAAATTGAAAAAACTTAGAACTTGACAGGTATAAGTTTACTTAAGGAGCTCTTCTACACATGCGCAAATATACATTTATAAATTAAACATTATTCTCTCTAAGTTTTTATATGCATAAAGACATGGTTCAGATAGTATCAAATAAGGCTAGAGGGTGATATGTTTTGGTTTTGATTCTAGCTGATGTTCTCAAGTCATATTTTTTTTTTACTTTTGAAATCATTACTATATATTGAGTACAACAATATAGTAATCAATAGAGAATTGGCTCTATAATAATAATAATAATAATAATAATAATAATAATAATAAATACATAATTTGCATGAATTAAAAAATAATCAATAATATTTTACAGTCGAGCCATGTTAGAAGGCCACTACTATTTTTAAGTAAAATATAATAATCAATAGAGAATTGGTTTTATAATAGTAAACACAAAATCTTCATGAATTAAATTATCATATTTAAGCGTACTTTATGACTGGGCAACACCAGGCAGACTACTAGTTAAAACATAAAAGGAAGCTTTCTTTTTCTTTCATAAGATTACAATTAATTTTAATCACTGTAGATGCCACTTTTGTTACGTACAATGTCAGAGATCAATGTGATGGACACCACTGCTACAATTATAACATATTTGATTAATCTCTACTGAAAGTAGTGCAAACGTATACAAGTACTTTTTCTTTTTTAAATTTTACTTAGGGGTCACTGCTTATCAAGGCCCAGACGCCACTGTAGGATAAGGTTAATAAGTGTCAGATAGATAGTGAGACAACATAATCAATAAAGGTGGAACTTGAGTATGGCTTAATTATTTAAAGGATGGTTCAACAGGAATTTATTTACATTAGATTTGAAAATGACCATGTTATAGTTAGCTGAGTGACATTTTTAAGTACCTTTTTTTCCACTAAATTAACAAGCAAGAATTGAATTAGTTTATATGATAGATAATACTATCAGTTAACATTATTTAAGTGAAATGCTATTATTATTAACTTTATTAACTAGGAAGTAATCATCATGCTGTTAATATTGAGTGAGACCACAGCTGTCAATTACCATATTCTAAATATTACCTGGTGACTTTTGCCAAAAAAATGTTTCATCCAGATGTCAGAAGACTGTCTTGTGTCTGACTGCAGCCAACTTTTTCTAGTCATCAAACTCAGAAGCTGTCTGCTCCATGCAATAAATCTACCCTTTGTTGATAAATACAAATTGTTTAATGCATACCAACTGCTGTTTCCAGAGAAACTTTTCATCAGTTAGTACTCACATTCTGGCAGAGAATAGACAGGAAATTGTGAATAAATAATCTTATATCAGGTTTTTGCATGAGTTCCTGCTGTTTCATAAAAACTTTTGTTCTAAAACATGTTTTGATATTTGGCAAAGTGTTATATATCATTAAAAAGCACATTTTTTTCTACAAGATAATGGTCATCATTTTTTGGTCATATAACTTTTTCACGTTTTTCAGAACCATCAAATGGATTGTCAAGTAGATAAAAACTTACAATTTCAACACCTTCTTTTTGCCTTTAATCAAGGTCAAAAAGCAAGTGAAGTGACCAAGTATATTTGTGCTGTATATGAAGAAAATGCTATAGCTGAGAGAACTGTTTGAGATTGGTTTACCAGATTCAAACACAGTAATTTTGATCTCAATGACGCTCCTCGTTCCGGAATACCATTCAAGCTAGAAGTAGATTAACTCAGGGTTCTTTTGAGGAAGATGGCCATCAGACATGTAGAGAATTGGGTGAAAAGATGAAGTGTGATTTGGAGACAATTTCACGCCACCTTCAGTCGATGGGATTCACGAACCTACTTTTGCTGTTAAAATTCTTTGATTTTCTTAAAAAAAAACAGTGGGAACTTATGCAATAACCTAATATTTGAAATCTTAATGTAAAAGCTCTAAATAATTTACTTAATTATTAATTCTGGATGTCATTTTTCATTTATAACAAATGAAAAAATTTTATTGGATAATCATTTCGTGTTAATTATTCAATGCGAATAAAAATATATTGGGCTGGATATAGTATGTGATTAAGAAAATTTATTGCAATTTCAAATTCTGGTTTTTGAAGAACACAAATGAAAAATTTGTCTTCACCTGGATGAAATAATGATCACAAAAGATATAGAATATTTAAAATATGAATTTATTAATTCTACAATCGATCAGTGGTTTATCATTGGCTGAATATAAGTTCTTTATCATTTCTGAGCTAGATGTTTATGAAAACTATCATATATGGCCACTTGTATGTTTTGTCTCTCGACTGTTTTAAGTTAACTGTTTTAAAATTCATACTTTCTAAATTGTGATCTTGTTTTACTAATCAATGCTTTCTATTCCTCAGCTACTTATTCTCTTTGTGGACATAATAGCCAGCCATTCTGATTGTCCAGTGGTAATGAGTGAGCACTGTGGAAACTGAAATCCAACTTTGTATTCTTTAACTACCAATTCTCTTTGTGATATATTGGTATATAGGTATGCAAGACGAATGAATGTGAAAAAGATACAAGCTTGTATAAGCTACCCTCTTTCTTCCTCCATTTGTTCAACTTACTTCTTTATCTTTTCTTCATTTTTACTTCTTCCAGAGTAGAAATTGAATGCACTTAAATCAATTGCTCTATACAACGTCTGCACAATCGCAGCATGAAGACCTGAAATAAATAGTTCACATGTATGTGAAAACTTGCAAATTCTCAACAATGAGAAAGATTGCTCTTCATTTGAAATGGCTTGTCTGGGCTCCTTGAAGAGCCAGCTGGTTCTAATACAAACAAACAATCACTGAATAAGAAAGTTTGTTTCAAGCTGAGACACTTGTATTGACATTACTTCAGTGAGATGCAGAAACCAACAGCAAACAATAACGAGGACAGAGGATGCACCAACTCTCCCTGAAGGGATCTAAACAATGCTACTATTAGTGATTTTACTACTTATAGCCAGCATAAAAGGTAAAATATTGCTAATCCACAATGGAACTCTAAACTGAAACTGACACCCAAACATACATTCGTATTAAGAAATATTTAAATGAATACAAACATATTGTGTTTAGTGAACTTTACATATCATATCTCCAACTAACCTTTGTATTATTTGGATTATCCGCACTACTATTGAATGTTATTCATGTCAGGTTTCAACCGATGTAACCTTTGAGCTTCTTCAGGTGTATTTTATTGAACTCAAGAATCTCTGTCAAACTTGGGAATCTGTACAGAATTTTGAACAGAACCCTTTATTTAACCAATTGGGGTAACATGCTATCGTCCTATCAACTATGACCAGATAAAAGTCTTAAGTATTTATTATCGCTTGTACTGAAGATTAAACTTTCAACCTCCAGAAAAGTGTCATTTGAAACAGAATTTTACTTAGAACTTTATCTATTATCCCATGGGGTCTTCTGAATTGAATAAAGGGTTCCATGCAAAATTTCATACAGTTTGAAAGAAAGATTCTCAAGTTCAACAAAATACATAATTAAATTTATCGTTATTTTATGTTTCCAATGTTATCTCCCCCACCCCAGGTTTTTCCCTCGCCCTTAATCACCAAACTTTAAAAAAATGCTAGAGGTGACATGTCTCATTGAACGCTTGGTGGCCAAAAAGTGGGTGCTCATTTTACAACAATTTATATAGAAAAGTGATCCCCATATTATTATTTTTTTTTTTTCAAAATTTCTAATTTTTTTGCACTTACTTGCACTTCTGCAAACTAATAATATTTATAAAGGCTGTTTAAATGTATTAGGCTGAAAAAAAGTAGATCTCCATTTTTTGAGGGGTTAAATGCCGCTTGTATAAAGTTACCTTTTTAATTAGAAAATTAAGTTTGTAATCGATGAAATTAACGCAAAAAAAGAAAAAAAGTGTAAATTGTGGAATTTAGATGGGGGGGGGGTATTTATTTAGGTAGGCTGAATTACATGGTAAAAATTTACTGATAAAACAAACAAATGAAATCTTTTCAGTATTTTTCAACAATAAAAGCCAAACATTTTTTCTATCTACACAGAATTATTTTTCCAGCTAGAACTTAATGAAATTACCAAATGATATTTGGTAAATGTTTTTTTTTTTTATGGATAGCATCTAGGGGCAAATAACTCTAAAAAAAAGTTTAAAAAAAAAAGGTCGTTGTTGGAAATATTAATTCCAAAATAAAATAAATTAAATATGTTATCAATATAATTAGTGTTTAAAATTTATTAAAAAACAATTTTAAATAGAATACTTAAAATAATTCTCTCGCTAAAAACATTAACTAAGATAACGCTATTTAGTAAAATCAATTTTTCTTAATGTCAAATGCAAATAAGGTGATCTCTTAATTGCATATTTTTTCAAGTATCATACTATATATAGAAATAAATGAAAGATTAAAGTAAGACACGTTTTGTATATATTAATCAAATTGTGAACAAACAGACAGGAATACAAATTTATATATATAGATTATTAAATAAACAATCATTCGCATTAAAAATTCAGTTAGTATTATGCATCTAAAATTGAAAAAATAAGCATGCTTGAAAAGTGCCAATATTATGTGAATAAGCGAAATCAATGAAGACCGAATTTTACCTAATGTTGTGTAATTCCTCATTTAGTAATATATAACAGAAACAACAACATGAAACTATTTTCAATGCATGAACAGATTTTTTCTTGCATTTTTCCATGATTGCAACTTTTATACCTTTTTTTACTATTAAAAATTCAACAACGATTTTATTTCTTATTAAAAACATATTAGAAAACAATTTTTACTTTTTATAAAAAATGTTAGAAGTATTGGATCAATTATATTTGAGGCACCCCAAAATCATAAACAACCAAAAGAACACATGTTGGCATTTTCTTTTACTTCCAGGTGAATTATAAACAATGCATTTACATTTACAGATTTTTTTTACAAAATGCTTTGTTTTGTATACTTTTAAGTGTTATATAAAAAATAAATTTTTAATAAAAAAAATTACAAACTTTTTATTAAACGAAACGTATAAACAAAGGAAAATAAATTTAAACTAAAAACTAAAATTTTAAAATTACATATTCCAAAAATCACATAAATTGATCAAGTAGTTTTATTTTAAGTGATTAATGACAATTCATAGGCATTGCAACATAAATCTGGTTTGAATTATTGTTGAGTTATCTCCCTTATTCTTTTAAGATTTTTTTACAAAACTGCAAATGAGACAGTCACTTTGCGGATATTCATAAAATTTGATTTTCTTAGTTAAAAATAAAACTACTTGATTAATTTTTGTGATTTTTTTTAATGTGATACTTTCATTTTGTAACAGATACATACATCACGCAGATTTTAAAAAAAAATTAATATTTAATATAGGGAGAATTCTGGACAAGAACGAATAAATTAAAGGTTACGCTAGTAAGTTTGTCACTCAAAAATGTTGGCTTTGAAATTCACAGAGCAAACACACAGGTCAAAGAGGAAAGAGTCCGAGTTCAACAAAAGGTTGAACCCTTGGCATGTGTGACTGTTGGGTGATGAAGGAATGAAGGTGAGTCTCTATAAGTGACAGGCTTTTTGGTGGGTTTTTCTTTTCTTTTTCTTTAGTGAGAGAATTTTGGTCTGCAACAGTAGAAAGACACACAGCTTGCACTGTTAGCTTATAGAAAGTAATTCATACATCAGCATTTAACTAATAAAATATAATGTTAACAATATTTTTTTTTTTTAAAGACAAATATGTTTTGTTCATTCTTATTCAGTCATTTTCTTTCAGCTTGCAGACTCAACAATTCTTTATCTCTAAATAGATATTTACCCTTTATTCAAACAAATGGTGTCAAGATAGTTTTGTGGTTCTAATCTCACAGTGTAGGAAAAAATCTATTAAAAAAGAACTGATCAGGATGACTATCATGTTCCCAGACAACATGTATTACCACAGTTATGCTGTGACCATGCCAGGATATTGTCTCAAACTAAGATTCCACAGGATACATCCCAAATCCATGATAATACTACAATGGTGCCTTAGGGCTTTGGATACAACTTAGAGAGAAATACATGGATTCAGCCCAGCATGATAATGTCACAATGATGTGTTAGGAGTTAGGATATGACTCAGTGGGACAGTAACATATGCAGACAGATAATAATATATAATATTTTGTAAGTTAGGAAAATATCTCTATTCTAAAAGTTTTCTTTTCAGAAATAAATATTTTCAGAAGGAAACTGACACAAAATAAAATATATTTGTACTAATAACTAGGGCTATGACAACAGAATATTCTTATCATTGTTTTGATTCTCGAGTATATATCCGACATAGTTAAACACAATTAATCAACTGAGAACCACATCATTCTATATAAAAGCATATAAGATATCAATGGATACACACCCAAGGGTTAAAACAATGAAAAGAATATTCTGTTGTCATAGCCCTACTAATAATACAGAAAAAGGAAGTAGTGAATAAATAGGCTAGTTCAAATCAAGTATTGATGTGTCAGATGGATTGCTATTTGAGTCTAAACTACAAAAAATCCGACAAGATAACTTTATATGTTAGATAAAAAAATAAGATATATATAAATGAATATATCTAAAAAAACAAAATAGGAAAACCTTCTTTGCTGCTTGACACGTTTCTTGTGTCTGTCTCCTTTTCTTTATTTATTTCTTATTCCATGCGTGGATGCTGCGTATTCATTTGGTGTCAATTTTTGTTTCCATCTTTGGGATTTTCAGGTGTCTAAACACTTAAGACATAGCAACTAACATGTCTTAGTCTATAGGTGTGTACACGCTTCTCACGGATTTTACAATTGCTTCTTGAATCACTTCTGAAAAGAACAAAATGTATTGAAAGTTAAAATATTTTCGGTTATAGTCAAGATTATCTGCCCTTTTTGACTGACAATTTCTCCTGTTCATTTGGCTAGATAATTAGACATGGTCAAGCGACAAGAAAGCAATTCTTAACATGGAGAAAGGGGGGAGGTTTTCACATTATCTAAGAGGAAGATAATCATTAATCAGAGGAGACTATATCTTGACTGTCACCATCATCTTATATACATAGCAGAAATAGGTCAAAAAGATCAGACAATGTTAACTATAAACATATATTCTTCTACTTTGTCTTTCTTTTATGATATATTTTGGAAGAATATACAATCGATACAATATCCAATAATTTTCAAAGAATAAAAATGTTTAGAAAATTTTTAAGGTTTTATAACAGCTGCTTTCTGATGAGTAGCCCCATTTTAAAGTTATTTCAGAATCCAAGATCAAACAACAGGTCAAAATTTCAATGTAACTGAGAGAATATAGGTAGGTTGTTTTCACAGTAATGTCAAAGCTTGACCAAATCTTTTTGACTTAATGTAGTTTTACTTGATGTAAGAATGTTTATATAAATGTTTGCAGAGGCAAAAAAAGCTAACGAGGAACTGAGAAACATTAATATCACATAACTTATTGTCAAGATGTTTACATAGATTAGATTTTGGTCTTAGATCTTGAAAAAGCATCAGAATGGAGTGAATAGTTAAAAAAAAGAGCTAGAACAAGTCATGGAAAATGTCTAAACTGATTATTTTATCATATATATATATATATATATATATATATATATATAGTGTATAATGATCCCAGGGAATTGGAGGTATAAAACCTACTGTTGATTTTATAAAATTATCTGTAAATAATGGCTTAACTTTAAGTTTAAAATGCAAAAGTCAAGTATCATGGTTCAATTGTGCTTTAAACAGAAACATTCATTTCGAACACGACCCTGTCATATCAAAAACCTGTTGATTTTATATGATGGGTCTTTTTGTTTGTGTAGTAATAAAACTTTTCAAATGCACTTGTGATGTTAAGCTCTATAAGGTATTAACTTGGGTCAAATCACCTATTCCTTGTTTCATTAGATTTTTTCGATTATCAGTTAGTGATACTTATCAAAGACATTCCATTATAAAACCTGCCTAAGAACACTGCCAAATATATAAAGTACATTTGTGTGTAATTTCATGAAAATCGGCCCAACCGTTTTGGAGTTCATAGGGAACGAACACACACATACACACAAAGTTCCTTTTATATAATAATAGAGATCTTACATTTGATTATTTTTTATTGTTCCACATTTTTTTTATTATTTTAATGTTTAATTAATGTAATATTCAATATTTTCTATATTTTATTGTTTTATCATTGTATCATATTATTATTACTGTACTCTTTATATATATATATATATATATATATATATATATAATTTTCATGTTTTTTCTCTACAAATTAAAACAATGTGATATTAATATAGTAATATTACCTTGATTTACTCTCTCTCTCTAACTTTATTTTGATTTTTACTTTATTAACATATTCTTATATACTTTTAATTTCTATTATATCAGTACATCATTACTTTTTATATATTATAATATTAATATATTATTTTCTATATTTACGACTCTTAAGTCTATTACCATTTTTTTATATTCTGTTGTATATATTATTTTTTTCTGTCTATTACTATATATTATTATTATTATTATCAATATTATATATGCTTTCTTATCTAAATTAATATGAAATGATGACATTTATTACTCTTAGATATTAATTTTATTCTGAGCTGTCTTTATAATTTACTATAATTTTTATATTTCTTTAAAGGAAATCAAATTTTATTTTTATTCTTGACACTAAAAAAAAATAAAAAAGCAAATAATATACAATCTCAGTTAGCCAGACAATATTAACATATTCCATTCTCTCATAACAAATGTACATGCCAAGTGTTTCAGTAGATTTGATCTGTTTTGAGTTAACCAACTTCTCCATGTTGACAAAAACAGAATGGATAATTTAATTCTAACTTTCAACATTTGCGTTGATGCATATAAAGATTCACACACATTTTTTTCTTCTTCTTTACCGTCCACTCCCCCTTTTTTACACCCCCCCGCCCCCACTTTCTTGTTTTGGTTTTTGGTTTCATTTTATTTTTAATTTTCAACCTTTTTTCCCTCATTAGGAGACCACATAACTTTTTAAAATGCAATTTTTGTAAAATACGTTTTTCTATATAATTGAGGATTTAATCTTTTGAAGGAAGGATCTAGTATCGCCTGGCAAGATCTTTAGTTATTCATAATTAATTAACCAAAATATTGTCATGATTTTGTAGTGATATTAAAAAATGTTTATTTGAATATAAATAAAAAATATATCTTGCTCTATTTATTACTGAGCACTCTTTTAGAACCTTGTTAAATTAATTGGTTTTTATCTTTGAATATTGTTAATCTGGAATTTATATATATATATATATATATATATATATATATATAGAGAGAGAGAGAGAGAGAGAGAGAGAGAGAGAGAGAGAGAGAGAGAGAGAGAGAGAGAGAGAGAGAACCAATATTACATTACATTCCAGTGACTAAGATTTTATTAATTTTTTTAGCGTCTTTTCAAAACAAAAATTTTGGTACATTTTTACGGACCATTTTGTTCACATAAAATCCAACTTTCTGTTAACAAAACGGTATGTAAAAATGTACTTAAGTTTTGTTTCGTAAAGATGATAAAAAAAATGAATAAAATCTTGGTCACTGGAATGTAACTTAATATTGTTTATTTATATAGTTACTGTCATTACTAATATTACCAATAATCAAGCTTTTACTTTCAAAAGTTTGGTCTATAAAAAATAATAAAAGTATATGCAAAAACATCTATATCTATCTATCTATCTATATATCTATATATATATATATATATATATATATATATATAAAATAATTGTCCTCCTAGAATTATCAGAATTGTTGTTGCAGAATCAAGTAATATTGTATCTAAAACCACAGATATTTCTTTGAAATATAATTTTACAAATGCTACTAATCAAGGTGCCATATTATATATATATATATATATGAGTCCCAAACAAAATTCACAAACTTAAATAAATGCTTATAGATAGATACCCTTCTCTTACCAGCAACATTATTTCCAGTAATTGTCAATTAGTTCTAATGGGCCACATGTTTTGGAGTCATCCACAAATATCTTTGTTGGTTGGTTTGTAATGCTTAAGTTTGAAATAGATTTTCTTCACTGAATGTATAGATTTATGGGATGTATCTTAAAAATTCTGTATAATAAAACTAACAGAAATGCTTATGACGCAAAAGAAAATTTACTATGAAAAACTTAATCCCGAAATGATTTCACACACTGTTGGGTATTGGTAACTTGACCAAACTTACAGGTGCTCTTCTTTGGACTGTGTAAGATTTTGGTTCAACTTTGACAGATATTTCTTTATCATTTTCAAGATCCACAGAAAAGGAAGGATTTAAAGCAGTTTTGGATTTGTCCAACTGTGAAGACATCTCTGTAGGTTTCAGTTTCCTGATATTTTGTTGTTTCTGTGTATTTCGTTTGATTTGCTCTCTGAGGTGAATGTTCGAATGCTTTATCAAATGGCCACTCTGAGAGAAAGCTTTTCCGCATATCTGACAAGGATAGGCCTTATCCCCCGTATGAGTCGCAAAGTGCCGTTTCAAGTGTCCACTTTGCGAGAAATCTTTCCCACATATCAAACATTCGAATGCCTTTTCCCGTGTGTGTGTATTATAGTGTCGTTTCAGTAGAGCTTTGAGAGGAAAACGTTTCTTGCATAATTCACATTCAAATGGTGTCTCCCCTGTGTGCGTCACCATGTGTCGATTTAACTTGCTGTTCAGTGAGAAAGCTTTGCCGCACACGTCACATGCGAACGGTTTCTCACCAGTATGTATTTTGAGATGACTTTTGAGGTGGCTGTTATGCACAAACGACTTTTCACACAACTCACACGTGTAAGGACGAACTCCAGAATGGATCCTTAAATGCAAAACAAGATGAGATCGTTTCATAAACGACTTTTCACATACTTGACAGGCAAACATTTTCTTCACGGGTGGAACTTCTTCCATCTTTCTTTTTTCTTTTTTTTCTTAATTTTTCTTGCTTTCTTTTGACTAGCTTCTTTCAGCAAAGTTTTCATGAGAAAATTTCTCAGTCAGGAATTTCTCCGAACTGTAAATCTGTAAAAAAAAAAAAAAATTATTGTCATTTAATGCAGGCAGAATTAACTGACATTTTTTTTTTATGGTAAGCAAAATTTAAGACAGTTAATTGGAGAATAGCAGGGTTGTTTTATATTTTTTAGTGTGTCTTAACAATGCTCAGTAACTATAGTAAATGCAATTTTAATTTTATGTTAAGCAGACTGATTATTGTTCATTTGGATAGCATTGCAAGATATCTCCCTCTACATCCAGGTAAGTTATACAGCTAGTGTGGCAGAAACATCATGTTATACTAGGTTCTCATCCAGTCTTCTCTTTTCCAACTGCAACGTAAGGACAAATTCATGATCAAATGGATCTGCAATGTGAACTCTGATAAACATTGTCATAGGATTTGTTGAACACACTACATTTGTCCAGCATAAAGGTTGCTGTATGGACAAATAGGTTTTGTCAGTATGGATGCAAAGTTATTAGCATGAGAAAAAGAAAAAAGAGAAAGAGAAAGACAAAGAGGTCAGAACACATTTTTATAATGTGGCCTATCATTCGTCTCTTCCCTTTTTTATTAAAATTAAAAATACACTTGCATATGCACACACGCACACACACACACATATATACTGGAGAGAACTCAAGTGTCAAAGGTCTCTCTCTCTGTACAGGGGTTTGTTAGAACAACCTGGCATGAGGATACTTTTCCCTTAAAGTAAACCCTGACTAAATATTCAAAATCACATTTCGTATTCGCAGCCCAAATAAGATCTCCTCATTATGACTAACCCACATTAGCTTTTACGAGGAACGTTACACTTTCTCCAAGGGATGTTACCTCAAGTAACAGCACGAAGCTGAATACTCCACCAGACTAGATGAATTCTTGTCCTGGAATCTAGTAAGATTATGAGACTAAAATGAAAGATATACTACAACATATGAAAATGGTTAATTGGGGAGAGGAAAACTATGTTTTCAATTTCTTTAACTCTGTGTTTGAGAGATAAAGAACTTTAATGGAACATCCGAATATCTATGTCTCTCATATAGAGTTCGAGTGTTAGCCCTAGGTAGGAAGCTTGTTGATTTCTGAAAATTTCGACTGAAGTAAAATAAAACAATATATATATATATATGTATATATAACTCATACATATAAATATACTAGCTAACCACACAGTGTTGCCCAGTCGCACAATATGCTTAAACATGATATTTTAATTTATGCAAATTGCGCATATGTTATAGAATCAATCCTTTATTAATTATTATATATTATGAAGAATAATTTGCCTGGTGGACTAATTCGCAAAAAAAAAAATAATAATAATGATAATGTCGTTCATCAAATTCCGTCAGAATTTATTTACAATATCATGTCAGCTGATATGTGGCTTGATGATGAATGCACTGGAATAGTCACTTTTGATTAATGTTTAGTTTTAAAATATGCAAACAAAGAAAATGATTTGCAGCAATTTTAAATGGTAGCTTTTACTTTTATTATAAATTGAACTCATTAATAAGAAAAAATTAAAATAAACTGGTGAGGTACATCCCAGCTTGAGTAGGGGATCATTCAATCTGTAGTCGAATGCTCTAACAGTGAGCTATATCTCCAGATGACAATAAATCTTTTTTTTAAGAAGAAATGATTTGCTGAAATGTTATTATTTCCCTTGGACGGTGTAACATGAAATATTTTCCTGTAAAAAATTTTTCTTTTTTATCTATAAGAAAGAAAGACTGTTTTAAGATATGATTTTTTTCAATTTTTGAAAATGATTTGCTGAGATTGTATTACTTCCCTTGGCTGGTGTAACATAAAATAATCCCCTGAAAAGATTCTTCTTTTTTGTCTATAAGAGAAGAAAGATTATTTTTAGGATTTGATTTTTTTGATTTTCGATTCTTATCAAATGAATTTCTATACAAAACATATCTAAGAACACTGCCAGACATATAAATTACCTTTGTGTGAAATTTGCAAAAGATAGGCTCAGCTGTTTCGGAACCTATGAGGAAGGAACTCACGCACACAAAAAAATGACTTTTAGAGATAAACATGGATACAAACACAACCAAGTGTATATATATATATATATATATATATATATATATATATATATATATATATATATTATATATATATAAATCCGTAATCCTGTCTGTTTGTTTGTTTGTTCACAATTTGATTAATATATACAAAAGTTTCCTTACTTTACTCTTTGATTTATTTCTATATATAGCTTCATTCTTGGAAACTAGATACAATAAAAAGATCATGTCATTTGCATATGACATTAAGAAAAATCGATTTTATTAAATAGCGGTATCTTAATTAATGTTTCTAGCGAGAGAATTGTTTTCAGTGTTTTATTTAAAATTGTTTTTAATACATTTTAAACAATAATTACATTGATAACATATTTATTTTTTGGGGAATTATTATTTCAACATCGAATTTTTAAAACACTTTTAGAGTTATTTGCCCCTTAGAATCTTCCGATCATTTCATTCATTTGTTGTTATTATTCTTTAAACAGCTATACAGAAATCGCAAATTTTACGATGTGACCCATCGTTGTTTAATACCTAAAAAAATAGGATCTACTGCCCCCCTCTGAATTCCACAATTTACACTTTTCTTTCTTTTTTTTTTCACGTTAATCTCATCGATTACAAACTTAAATTTCTAAATAAAAAAAAGGTAAATTTTTACGATGTGACTCAACGTCTTTTAACCCCTAAAAAAATTAGGACCTACTTTTTTGGGGCCCTAATACGTTTAAACAATCTTTATAAATAATATGAAAGAAGTAATTTCGAAAAAAAGAAAATTAACATTTTAAAGTGGGGGATCACTTTTCTATATAAATTTAACGTAAAAATGAACACCCATTTCTGGCCATAAAGCAATCAACGAGATATATCATCTCTAGCATTTTTTTTTTTTCAAATTTAGCGATCGAGATGGATGGGGCAAAACATGACAAATACAGTTTTTTTGTTTGGTAGGCGTGGGAATTACATTTGAAACATCTGGTGGAGAGGGTATCAGGTACTTCTTCATTTAAGGAACGATTAAATTTACATGTTTTTATCCGTTCTTTTATTTATGGAATTGTTGTGAGGGTATCTATGTTACGTTACCCATGATGAAAATGATTAGTGTAGCAAGTGTGTTCCAAACGGAACTTCATGTCAACCCAGGCAACGCTGGATACCCATGCTAGTATATATATATATACATACAATATCTAGACATCAAGGAATAGATTGATAGCAACAAATAGTGTATTTTATCATCAGTTACAATTGTTTCAAGACTATTTGGACAAATTCAAACTCTATAACGTTTGAAAATTTTCATAAGAACAGCCTTTCATCAAACGTATTGAACAAAAAGCACTTTAGCAATGAACAATATGGAATCCATTTCCTTTATAAGAAAAAACATGAGAAAATATTTTACCTACATCTCATCCTTCCAAAGTTTTTTTTAAATCAATTATATAAAAAAAATTTTCAAACAATACAGAGTTTGAATTTGTCCGAATAGTCTTGAAACAGTGTATTTCATCATTAGTTACAATTATTTGTTGCTATCAATCTATTCCTTGATGTCTTGATTTTGTTAAAACAATATATGAATGCTCAATTATGAAATATGGTAATTTTGAAACTTACAGTTTAAGTCATCTCATTTTTACTTAAAACTTTGTATATGAACGGTTACTGAATTTTCAATAATATAAACCCAATAAAATTCGGAATACTATATATATATATATATATATATATATATATATATATATATATATATATTCTTCAGAATAAAGTTATCCAATAAATCAACTGGTATGGAAACCTGTGATTCAAGTGTATTCTTTGTCTTATTCTTTGTCTTACATATAATAATAACAATCTTTTGATTTGAAATTTAACCATTTCACGCCATAAATTTTAAATTTATTGAATTACTAAAATTTTATATATATCAAAATGAAATTATATAAACATCAGAAAAACCCAACACAGATTAATCTACATTTCAACAATATTATTTGTTTCCCTTAGAGTTGAAGACTGGCTTAAAATGATTAAATAAAATAAATGATTAAATAAAAATAAAAAATAAGAAGATAAAATGAAACAAGAAATAAAATAAAAAGCAAAATTTAAAAAATAAAAAGGTTATTAGCAAAACTGACCTTCAAATAAAATGAAATAAAAGATTGAAAAAATCTGACATTAAAGGATATGTATATTTCAAGATTAGTCCATAATTATTAAAGATATCAATTCCACACACACACATATATATATATATATATATATAATAGAATTATCAAAAATTATATATAAATTTATACACAAAACTTATAAAACCACATATTCCTCCACAGATATCCTAACGTAGTGAAATGTCTATTGCTATACTTAATATCTTTTATTGAAGATATAAACCGTATTCGCTAAAATAATATTGATTTTAAAATCAAATGAACCTGCTGTTGAAATATCTACAAATAGATACATAAACATACATACAGAAACCTACACTTGCAAAAGGTGTACATATGCCCTCATGGAATTATCATTGATATATGACCAAAAATAGACATAACACAATCCTTTCAGGAGAATGATTATATAAACCCCTACACCCACACATCCATATATATACGCACATACATATAAACATGCACAAATACATAATCATATACACATACATACATACACATACCATTACACAAACATATAAACTGTGTCTAGCGATTAAATGCAAAAGAGGTATTGTCAAATACTTTATGTAAAATTTATAGATATATGTTATCGAATGAAATTATTTGTAGTATTATATATAGCGAGTAAGGAGGAAAGAAATCAAGTCTCAATTTTTCATTTCCGATTGATATTTAGTATTTTTTCAGAAATTATAATTTGCAGTGTCAAGAAATTATTTGCATTAACTAGAATTTACAAGAGAACCCCAGGATGCGGTGGCCCTAGGATACGTTTTTTTCAGGTTACGATGTGGAATACAATGTATGTCGTATCCTGGAGTGCTACTGTAATATTATGGCTCGTTGAAAAGAACTATATAATCTAAAAAATTGGGAAAGAAAAGTCTTTGCTTCAAATTTCTAAGGATTTGAAAAGGGATCATTGAACAATCAAGAAAATATATCAAATGGGATGTCAACAAAGGAAACAAAAAACTTAGGAATTTAACAAAGCAAGATTTGTCACATATCTGAAGAGAATTAATAAGAAACGCAAATGCATCAAGTGTGTTCATATTTGAGGCCACTAGAGCTCCTGTGGTGTCAAGTGAAACAAGGTGTAAAGCATTAAGATGATTGCTGATGTCAAAAATTGAATAAAGAAACCCATTTTAATGAAAAACATGAGACCAAATGATTGCAGTGGGCAAAAAATACATGAAAATTTATTTCAGTAAATTGCTATTGACAGATTAATCAAGGATGGGCTGAGGATGGGTTTGTAAGCAACATGACTCAAGACAATTGTTTAAATGCTAACAAGACAGTGATGAGATCACGATATGGGCTTACTTGTTGTTTCATCAAATACTTCTGCATGCAAAATCCGATCCCGCATTTTGCTAATTCCTACCCTAGGAGAGTATTTCTTCGAAACTCCGCAGATTAAGGACTATCCATTTATCTAGTGTTTCCTTTTCAGATTAAATATGTTTTTAACTCATTTCAAAGTGTTTTTTAACATATTTTATTAACTGTTTGCTCATATATATATATATATATATATATATATATGCAAGACAATCCACCAAATTATGCATTAAAGTTTACTAAATCCTAGTTGAAAGAAAAGGGATTTGTTAAATATTCTCTTATGGACTGACCTTTAAATAGAGGTGACTCGAATCCCACTGAGAACCTATTGAATATTCTCACTAGAGATATTTATTCTAATGGAAGGCAATTTAAAAGCAAATGTGACCTCGTGGATGCAGTTAAAGTTGCTGCAAACAACTTACCAACCATTAAAATTACAAATCTGACATTTGACATAATGTTAAGAGCTATTGAAAAGAAATGAGCATTTCTGCAATACATTTTAGGAGGTTCTTATAATTTTTTAATATGTTTTTTATTCTTAAAATGTTTTCGTATTTTTTCTTTCAGAAATTGGCGAATTTGTTTTAAACTTTTTTCATATTATGTTTTTACATTACTTTTACAAGGTATAATAATGTAAAAGTATCAAAATAAATAGTTGCAAATAAACTGCTGACATTCAAATTAATCTGTTTTGTTAACTTAGTAAAAATTGTTCCAAACAAAAACAATAATTTTCTCTATCACTATATATCTATATTTTACACAGAAAAGAGGACTGCGCCAACACTGAGGAATAAAACAATGATGTCCGGACTAGTCATTGTCAAAACTGACGGACTGCATGATGATTATATATATGTATATATATATATATATATATATATATATATACGTCTGAATAATAACCTGCTGCCAAAATAGACATATATATATATATATATATATATATATATATGTCTATTTTGGCAGCAGGTTATTATTCAGACATGTCTGATTGAACATGACGGGATTATTCTTTTTTCCGATCTTAATGGATAATCTTTCAATTTGCCGGGTGGTCTTTTTAATTTCAGTAGGTAACTTATACAATATGACACCAAAAGGTTGTTTTTCGGATATATTCTTCTCAAGCACTTTCTATCGGTGCATCTGATTATTTTCAGAAGCGATTGTTATTGTTTTCGTTTTCGTTTTATTTTTCTATGAGGCTTGGTGTAATTATAGTTTTTTTTTGTTTTTTTTTAATCTATAAATATAAAAGCGAAAATGTATGTATGTATGTATGTTTGCTTTTTCTGTGTGTCTACAAAAGGCTTCTTTCAGAGAAGCGGTCAGTTGGTTCACAACTTTTTAAAACTTTTTATATCACATACAAATCGTAATATCTCTAACTTAACGAAGCTCGCCTGTCTATTTAATTTGCTCGATTTCGGGAAGATAAATATTCAATATTTGTCGCTCGCCGCATGTGGCTTAGTCTTTTTCCTATAACATCTTCGGGGGGGAAAAAAAAAAAAGTGTTCAGCAGTAAATGAAATCCCGTCATTTTTTCAAAAACCACAAATTCAAGCTAAATTGAATGTAACTGTTTAAACAACCTATTCCTCATTGATTAGCGTTTTATTCCTCTATAATTTTACCTGTTCATATTTAACTTTTAATTTTTTTTTTTTTTTTTTTTTTTTTATTATATTTTCACCCCAAACAAGGCACATTGCCACTTTGGTGTAGGGGGCTACTATCAGGGGAAACATCTACTGGGGCACTATGTAGGGATTAGGGCAGCGAGATGTTGGTTCACGTTGCACTTGAACTTATGCATGTCAGTACAGTTGGGGAAGCAGTGACCTGGAATGGAATTCCAAAGTCTAGCAGTTCTGGGGAAGAAACTACTGGAGTAGAACGATCTTTTACATCTAGGGATCTCTACAGTGTGGGGGTGGGATTTTGCAGCTTGTCGGGTCTGTCGAGGGTGTTCACGTCGTGGGGGCACAAGTGCTTGCAGTTCTTCAGAGCATTCACCATTATAATACTTGTAGAACAGGCAGAGGGATGCAACGTTTCGACGATGGGACAGAGGCTGAAGTTTTGATGCCAGTTTAGGGCCTATCAGATTTGCGACTCTCTTTTGAACCCTGTCAAGGAGAGAGAGACTAGTAGCCGATGCACCGGCCCAAATATGACAGCAATACTCCATACATGGGCGAATAGTGGCCTTATAGAGGTACAGGATACTTTCGGGTGTTAGAAGTTTTCTAGCACGGTAGAGAGAGCCCACCTTCCTCGCAGCGGCCCTGGCAATGCCCTCGATGTAATTGTTCCAGCTCATGTTTCCTGTGAACGTTAGGCCAAGGAGCTTGAAAGACGTACTCTCAGCTAAAGAGTTGTTGGCCATTGCTATAGGTGGTAGAGAAGGTTTCCTGTAATTATTGAATGAAACCAGTTTTGTCTTGGTGGCATTGAACGTTACCATCCATTTTTGTCCCCATTCCACTACTGATTTGAGGTCATCCTCTAGTGTTTCTGCCATTACTTTAGATATATGTTCATTTGTTTTCCTGTCGTGCCTGCTATAGAGTGTGGTGTCATCAGCATATATACCCATCTCAGAGGCAATTTTATCGGGGAGGTCATTTATGAATATCAGGAACAGCAGAGGACCAAGGATAGATCCCTGGGGCACTCCGGCATTTATATTATATTGTTTAGACGTACGACCGTCGAGGACAACCTGGATTTTTCTCTTATCTAAGAAGGATTTAATTATG
This sequence comes from Euprymna scolopes, assembly GCF_053919585.1. Lineage (NCBI taxonomy): Eukaryota > Metazoa > Mollusca > Cephalopoda > Sepiida > Sepiolidae > Euprymna > Euprymna scolopes. The sequence continues at coordinate 73,324,701 of NC_136502.1, forward strand.
TTAAGTATTCTACCAGTGATACCGTAAGATCTAATCTTCCTGAGGAGACCCTCATGCCATACCCTGTCAAAAGCCTTAGATATATCTAGAGCTACCGCTCTGCCCTCTCCCGCTTTGTCCAGTGAATGGTATATGCGTTCAGAGATTACAGTGAGGATGTCTGCCGTGGAACGGGCTTGTCTAAATCCATATTGATGGTCGGTCAGAAGTTTAGCATCTGTAAGTATCCTAGTGTTCACGTCAATTTAAAAAATTAACTTCAAATCGAGAAGGCAAAAAGAAACTCTGCAGCAACAAATGAGCTTAAAACCAGCTTAAAATATCCACCTTTTAGGCAACAAGGCATCTCTAATCATAATTGTTGTTGTTCCAGGTTATAAAACATAACATTTAGTCCATATGCCTCAACTCTCTCTTAGTAATCATCAGGATCTCATTAATCTTCACCTTTCTGGTTTATCCAATTGAGAAATTGGCCGCAGACTGAAATGTGGTGAGAAAACAGTACTATGACTGTGCAAAAGCACTAAAACACTGGCAGTGTTCGTAATGCCCCTAAATTTGGTTGTCTAGAGCAGGGGTTCTCAATCGGGGTCCACATGACCCTAGGGGTCCATGAAATATTTCTGGGGGTCCACAGGCAAAACATAACAAAACTGATTATCATTATTATCATAATTATTATAGTTGTTGTAGATTACTTTATTTACATTAAATTAGTTTTCATTTAAAAAGTAAAGCTTAATTATATAATATTTCTTTGATTATTAAAACCTCAAAATTTATATGAGTGAAAAATAGAAGATTGTCTTATGACCAATAGTTATGAAGGGGTCAACCAAGATAAAAGAAGGAAAAAGGGGTCCATGAGTAAAAAAAGGTTGAGAACCACTGTCCTAGGGTTACTTCTTACAGGGAAGACAATGCTATCAAGATCTGCAGCCTCAGAAACAGATTTGAAATGGCTCCCCAAATCCAACAACAGTGTAATCTTGTTCAAAAGTGGTCTCTTTCCATAGTTAATAACAGATTGAGGGAATTTAATTTGCGAGGCTGTGTTGCCAATGATTTCTGTAAAGAACAGAAAGCACCATCTGGACTTTGTCAGATGTAAGATCATGATTCTTTATATTGGTCGAAAGTGATTTTTAGTGATGAAAGCAAGTTTAATAGACTAGGCAGTAATGGTAGGCAGTACGCCCGTCAAAGAAAGGACAAAGTATTTAATCCTAGGTGCACAGTTTAAACTCTGCAAGGTGGTGAAGGTTCAATTTTGGTGTAGGGCGTTATTAGTTCAAATGGCCCAGGGCCTATAGTTCGCTTGCAAGGTCAAATTAATTCGACCAAGTACATTAATATGTTGACTGAGCATTTTCTACCCTACTTTGGCCAGAATTTGGACCCCTGTTCTTTGAATGCCCTCTACCGGCCGTTCTGTGAACCTCAAATATAAACAAGTGTCTTCGAGAACGCAAAAATATATAATAACGAAATAAAGGACAATAAAATATACGAAAATCAAAACATTTATTGTATAAAAAATGTATCAAAATATAATTTTAAAGTTTTAATAGCATTCTTTTCATGAGTGATTTATAACTGAAAATAAAAAATAAATATGTAAAAACCATGAAACATTTATAGATTGTTTTTAGAATTATTTATTTATTTATTTATTTTTTACAGCATAAAAATGTATCAAAATATAAGATCAATTTTTACGACCTGAGTGCTCCAGCTGCTCCACTGCTCCAGCATGGTATAAACACTCCAACCACCCCATGTTAAGAACGGCTTTCGGAATAAACACCCTCCCAACCGCCCCATGTTAAAAACAGTTTTTGAGGTTGAGGAGGGGGGGTGTTTATTCCGAAAGCCGTTCTTAACATAGGGAGGTTGGGGTGTTTATAATACGCTGGAGCAGTGGAGCACATCGTAAAAAATTGACCAAATATAATTTTAGTTTGTCAATGTAGTAAAATAGAATTTTAAAAACATGAAACATTTATAGAAGTTTGAAAATTCCATTTAAAAATATAGCACGGTTCGTATACTGCACAATCAGTAAAATATACCCCTAAAAAAAAAAAAAATAGGGCCAATGTCAAGTTTCTTCCCAACTCCTCAAAAATCTTTAAAATGACGACTTTTAAAGGTTTTCGGTGGTGCTGAAAACGAATATCACATTTAAACTTGGGGCAGATAAGTAGTTTTCATGATATGAAGAAATTACTTTCTTAAAAAGTGGGGGATCACTTTCCTATATAAATTTAACGTAAAATGTTCTACACTTTAAAAATGTTACCTATCCTTAACTAGAAAACTATAAATTTGAGTTATCTTTAGAGTCCTTTTCGACTTGTTTATAAAGATATCGACTATATATTTTTTCGAGCTAGCTTTAATTTCGGCATTTCTCGTATACCATGGAATTTGTTAACTTAGTGGTTTAATGTTATTTATTTTTGCAACAACATAGTTTAAGTAAAAACAAATCTGTTGTTTAAGAATAATAATGTCGAAGCAAATTTCACTTTGAATAATTCGTGCTAATGCAAGGCACTAATCCGCGTTATTTTTTAAATCGTATTTCCAAGTTTAATTAAAGTTTTATGATGTTTTTTATTCAATTGTAAGGTTAAAGTACAGAATAGGTAGAAAACACCCTCCCCTCCCCATGTTAAGAATGTTTTTTTTAAATAATAACGTTATTATTTCAGCACGGATCAATAAGTGCACGAGTACCGAATAATTTGAGTGACTGAAATAGGAATTAACCCCTCTGATCGTTATGTTTATCAAAACAAAAGCAAGAAAAGGCTGATCCAAACAAAAGACAACATACATTTTTAAATGTATCTTCTAAACCATATAAAAAATAGTGAGATATATAAAAATCTTACGCAAGGTTTCATTTTTGCTGTTTGTTATTAATCTTTACGATGTTGAAACGCAAATTAAAGAGTTGCCGGTGTAAGAGGAAAACAGTCTCCCATGAATGGATCAATTAATGGTTGTCAATTCGTACATTTGCACATTTTCTTTTCGGAAATAAAATCCAGCAAAATTGTAGTATAGTTAACAGATCCTAAATTGGGAAAATTAGCAAATATACATGAAATAACGGTACTCATGCACTTATTGATCCGTGCTGAAATAATAACTTTATTTAACAAGCCATTCTTAACATGAGGAGGGGAGGGTGTTTTGCACCGATTATTCTGTACTTTAACCTTACAATTGAATAAAAATCATATCATAAAACTTTAATTAAACTTGGAAATACGATTTTTAAAAAATAGCGCGGATTAGTAAGTGCATTAGCACCCAAATAACTTATACCAAACGCAAGAAAATTTATTTTGCTATCTCCCTGTACAATTTTCACGTGTGGAAACTGATTGTAAGAATGATTCTTCGAGAAGGATAGGTACCGCCAACGCACGCCAGTTTTATCCCCCCCCCCTATATGTAACACGATGTAACTGCAATTTAATTTAATATTATCACCCTAACTTTTTTACCATTTAAAAGAAGAAGCTTCAACTAAACTTCTAATATTTTTTAAAATATTTTACAGCATACAAAAATAATGAAAATTCGAGACAAAAATCGTGATAACATTATCGACGCTTTAAAACGACGTTCCTATGTAGTAACGTTTTTAAAGCCGTAAACATACCCACGGTTTAAAAATCTAGCAAAAACTCAAATAATAGGCATCTCTTCCTGAAAATTTCGATATTTATTCAGTATTAAATAAACTTACAAAATAAAAGTAGGTTTCGTTAAATATATTAGAGGAAATATTTTTTAGGTGTTCAACCCCCACCCATATTTCATGTTACAAAAACTAAACAAAATAAATGTAGGTCGATAAAAATTTCAACATGTTTTAAAGCTGAAAAGATCAAATAATTAAAAAAAAAAAAACAGTTTTATATATATATATATATATATATATATATATATATATATATATATATATATATATATATAAAGCAAACAGTTAATAAAATATGTTAAAAAACACTTTGAAATGAGTTAAAAACATATTTAATCTGAAAAGGAAACACTAGATAAATGGAAAGTCCTTAATCCGCGGAGTTTCGAAGAAATACTCTCCCTCTCATCAGAGGGTAGGAATTAGCAAAATGCGGGATCGGATTTTGCATGCAGAAGTATTTGATGAAACAACAAGTAAGTCAAAGATCTTACTTGAAAACAAAATAAGTTAAGCAGAGAGAATATGGTGTAACACCAAAGAGGGGCCACATCAGATCAGTAGGGCCGATGTGACGTTTTTTTGTGTTGAATGTAATATTCAATCCCGGGCGAACACCGATTACAGAAAAAAAAAAAAATTTTTTTTTAGTTAATATTTTTATGTGTCAAAATCTTGTTGTTGAGATACCATACGGTCGGGGAATAAAAATAGAAATCGCATGCTAAACTTCAAAGCGAAAGATTACTTAAAACATTTTTTAACCAAAATACGCTCGCGTTTGAACTAAACGGGCCAACACAAAATATTCCGAAACAGAGATTGGAAATGTCGGTCGGCTTGAAATGTGTTGTTTGACAGGTGAAATGTCGGATCGTTTTTGATCTGAGAAACACACACACACACGAAACAGATCAGGCCTGATAAAAGAATTAATGACGTCAGCCCAAGGTTCGACATGAATTGTTTTTCAATATGAATTATCTAAAAATGTCTTTTGGGAAATTGTTTTGGGCGCTAAGGGGAATTCTGACATGTAAAGAATATTTCTTTTAAAAATCACACGGATGTTTTTACAAAACAAATAATTCAAAGGGGAAAGAAGATCAAACGGATATTTTTAAATAGATGAAAGCTGGTGATCTATTACAAGCTAAAAAATAATATTTCCTCTGATTATCAGTTGATAATATGGAAAAACCCATTACCAAGAAGGCAGGGTCAGGCAAGTTGGGGAGGAGTCAATTTGATTTTGGAAATTGGGGGCAGAAAAATAATACCTGCCACAGGCCAAATTGACCAATGAGAGGGAATCAGGTGGATTGTTATCAATCAATTTGATTGGTCGAAGACGAACGTAGGCATCGACATTATTCAAGGGTTTTACTATATAAGATCTGTAAAACTCGATTTAATCAGATAGAAGGAGATAGAAGAAGAGAGAAGACAGAGAGAGGTCTTTGGAGAGACAGAGAAAAAGGTCTCGGTAGAGGAATCCAGCCACCCAACTTCTCTCTCCCCCTCGCTGGTCGCCAGAGAGCTCAATTTGCAACTTAATAGAATTCAGAGGACCTAGGAAGAGACCAGCCAGAACACCTTAACGATAATTACAACGGTCCGCGACTCCGACCGAGTATTTCAACAACAAGAAGCTCATTCACAAATCTAATTGCTTGCTTCCATTTAATCTTCAATTGTACATACGTCTGTAGATAATCATTTATGAATTTCCTAAATACATTATATATCAACCAACCTCCGGAGTTTGTTTGCTGATGTGCTGTTGTTCCATGTAACTTTATTTCTTTTACTTGCCACTTGTGACCCCGTTCCCGTCAACGAACACCCAGTCAACAGGACGACCAACTAGACGATCAAGAAGAACAGGCCTTGAGGACCGTGCAACCGAGAAGAGTCCTCCAACGCCTTGACGAGGACTCACTGGGTGACGCGACGTACCAACGGTTGGCAGACCTGGTTGCCCAGTTGACATAATTAATTACCCAGTGACTAGGATAGTCATAATTGGGCATCGACCCAGGGTTAAGATTATAACTGGGCCGCGATCAGAGGTTTAAGATCGTGTAAGGTCACGTGTAAGGTCACAATGGTAAAGAAAAAGGTGATTACACATGAATGGATAGTCTGGTGGAAGATAAAAAATCCAGTGACGGTAAAATCCAAATGTAAACCTTCAAGAAAGTTAAAAGAATTTCCATTTGTACAAGTAAAATCCAAAGATCTCCCGTAATTGGAAGAAGATGGTCCATAATAATCCAAAGGCAGAAATCCATGGAATAATTCACAAAAATGTGTACAAGGAAAAAATAATATTAATAAAAGAAAAATAAGATGTGCTTTTCACTCTACTTCCGAGACATAACTATAAATAAAAAAGATCTGGGAAGAGAAAGGAGAGAAAAAAAATGATAAAGTTAAATATAAAATAAAGGGAAACAATTGTTGTACAATGTTGAAGAATTCCTTAGGTATATTAGTTTTGACATTTAGGCTAAATGGAGGATTAAACCAAATATTTTTCTTTCTCCTGATGCAACTAGGTGGGTTAGAGGCATTGCGATTAGTATTTTGGTTTGGATTATAAATGTAGACTGGTTCATTGTAATTGATAGCGGCAGATCTTGTTATTTGAACTGGTTTCTTATGAGTCATATTGTGTGTGATTACAGATTTAAGGCGGCCTGCAGGAGGAGCATAATTGTTGTATTTAATCTTTTCCTTGTGTCATGAGTTCCATAAAGCATTATTGAAGAAAGTAGCATTTTGATTAAAAGTTTTTTTTATCAGCAGAAAGAGCAGAAATTCTTCTAGAGACAGATGGTACAACACTCTTTCAAATACCCACACAGATATAGTTCTATTTTCAATAAAAATTCAATCCGGATTTCTTATTCAACAATGTCTAATTTAGCACAAAGAATCTTAACATCTAATAACAAAAAAATTAAATCAGCCCAAATAATCCCTTTCCCAATTAAACCCAAAACTAACTGTAATTGTAATAACAAACATCTTTGCCCACTCAATAATGATTGTATCCATAAAGATGTTATATATTCTTGCACTATTACTGAGCTCCCACGCAATCCTCCCATAACAGACACTAATATTTACAGTTTTACACACACACATATATATATATATATATATATATATATATATATATATATATATATATGAGCAAACAGTTAATAAAACATGTTAAAAAACACTTTGAAAAAGAGTTAAAAACATATTTAATCTGAAAAGGAAACACTTTATAAGTGGATAGTCCTTAATCCGCAGAGTTTCGAGGAAATACTTTCTTTCTCAACAGAGGGTAGGAATTACCAAAATGCAGGATTGGATTTTGCATGCAGAAGTATTTGATGAAACAAGTAAGTCAAAGATCTTACTTGATAACAAAAAAGTGAAGAAGAGGGAATACGATGAAGAAAAAAGTGATTACACGTGAATGGATAGTCTGGTGGAAGATAAATAATCCAGTGACGGTAAAATCCAAATATATAACTTCAAGAAAGTTAAAAGAATTTCCATTTGCACAAGTAAAATACAAGGAAATCCGGTAATTGGAAGATGGTCCAAAATAATCCAAAGGCAGAAATCCATGGAATAATTCACAAAAATGTGTACAAGGGAAAAAAAGGGAAAAAATTCCAATAATATTAATAAAAGAAAAATAAGATATGCTTTTCACTCTACTTCCGAGACATAAATATAAATAAGAAAGATCAGAGGAGAAGAAGAGGAAAAAAAATTAAATAGTGATAGAATTAAATAGAAAATAGAAAAACAAATGTCGAAATGACCCAGACAGGAAATGTTGTAAGGCGCAAAAAAATATATAGGGCAAAATAATATAGATCAACTGAAATGTACAGGTCATCACTTAAAAAATGTCAGCAAGAGTTGTTAGAAGACACTAAATGGAAAATAAATAAATTAATTAATAAATAAATAGAGAATAATAAATAAACAATAAATAAATAAATAAATAAAAATAAAAAATAAAAATAAAAATAAAATATAAAAAATAAAAAATATAAAAAATAAAAAAATAAAAATTATTTAAGGGGAGAGGATGGCCGGTATCTGCAAATTCAGGCAAAAGCAAGAAAGAAAGTAAGTAAATGCATATAATAAAATATAAGTGAATATACATACAAGATATGAAAGTGTGGGTAGATTGATATATTAGATAGATAGGAAAGTTTAAAGAATAAAGCAGAAATTGCAGATAAAAAACCGGCTATTATTTTATATATATATATATATATATATATATATATATATATATATATATATATATATATATATATATATATATATATATAACAACACTTCACTGAGCTAATTTTGGGGTTGAAAATTGGACAAAATCCACTTTCAGATCCAAGTCAATGGCTTCTTTAACTTTTTTTATTTGGTAGCCTTGAGAATCCATCCACTGTCATATTTTTTGCAGGCTGATATACAATCATTATATCATACCCTTAAAAACATAACAGCATGCGTTGGAGGCAAGGTGGAACTGCACCCAAATTTGATAATCTCTAGAGGCACTTTCCTCCTGGACACACTTCCATAGATGTAAGTTTGGAATCGTTCACAGCAAAAAAAACAAAAAAACAAAAAAAACAACTGCTAGGAGCTCCTGTTGACGGTTTGCTTTGCTGGATCCAAGTATGACCGCAGCATATCCTTGCAAATTAGATCCTTGATTTGCTGGAGGGATCTCTGGTGATTTTCTGTCCACTGGTACTCCACTTCTTTTTTTAGGAGATTTCAATAGTGCTGTAAGATCTAACAGGTGTGGAATGAAAGGTGGTGTTTAATGGACTAGGTAACATTTTTATTTCTGTTACCTTGCTGGAATCAGGGTTCATACCATTTGGATCGTAGATTGCACCAAAAAATTGAATCTGTTTCTCATTGCTTGCACATTTTTCATGGTTGCAACAAAGTCCTTCCTTTTGTGCAATCCTCATTAAATTGTGAAGGTTCTTGTCATGCTCTTCTTGAGTTCCTCCAAAAGTAATGACATCATCGATCAGTCCTAGAGTGCCAGGGCACTTCTCCAGGATCATGTCCATCTTCTGAATAAACACATTCTGAGACATCATCAGACTAAAAGGCATCTGTTAGAAACAGAATCTTCCAAAAAGAAAATTGAAGGTAGTCAACAGTTATGAGACTGCATCTAGTTTGATGGACAGTAACTATTTTTGACATCCAATTTAGAAAAATATTTGGCAACAGAGAGTTTATATGCAAGTTCTTCTATTGTAGGGGTCTTGTAATGGCATTTCATGATGGCCTTATTTAAATCTTTCGGATCTAAACACAGGCGGAGTTTTCCATTGCCTTTACACAGATAAACCAAGCTGCTGACCCATTCGGGAGACTCGGTTACTCTTCGTATGGCATCTTGTTTTACCATATTCTCTAACTCAATCTGGATTTTTTCCTTCATATTTATGTGGCATCTTCTATCTTCTATCGGTCTCAGTTTTGAATGCCCAGGTGTTGTACCTTTCTAAAGCTTTCTTCTCCCAACAGTAACAGAATGTGGTCAACCTGTATTTCTAATGGAATATTTTTGACCGAGAAATAGAGGTTACAATTCTGCTTAAGAAATCTGAATGCTTCAGTTAGGTCTGCAGATGTCCAACACATAAACGGTTCGTTCATAGCCATTGTCGTAATGTTTAGTCCCAGATGATATTAAATTTACAGGTTTTTTTATTCTTATTATTTATTTAAATACAAAAGAACAAATGTACATATATATTTGTTATCTTTTATTCATGGCGTCAGTTACTTTTTATCTTCTGACAAGAGTTTTACATTTGAAAGATATGTATGACGAAAACAATGTTTACTCATGGTTTGTAATATGGCATTGTGTGTAATGTTTCACTATGTGGCATGTTGTGTGCTGTTTTATTTTGTGTTTTGAAATGTCACCCATATATATTTAACACATCTCATCAGTTTAGTTTTAGTTCAGAAGGGTAGAAATAAATGGAACCACTGCTGCCACCATGTAATATTCTTTCATTGTTAAGAAGGAAGAAAAACAAGACACTTGATATAGTCAAGGAATTGTGATATGACCTCCATTTTTATTTTCAGTGAACCCGCCCCAATCAAAGGGGTTGTATATCTTAAACTGTTGAATAGAGAGTTCTCTAAGGGGAGGTAATGGTTACATTTTTTTTTTACATGGGCATCACCACTTATCAAGGCCAAGAGGCCACTCGAGGATAAGGGTTAAAGAGTGTACAGTAGAAATTGGACAATATAGTAATCGTTAGTAATAGAAATTCGGTAAATTTGTTAACATAAGTGGAACGGCTCATCAAGAATTTGTTTACATTTGACTTGAAGACAACCATATTGTAGTCAGCTGGAAAGCAGGAAAACGGAAGACAATTCCACAGGCGTGCAGTTCTAAGAAAGAAGCTTTGTTCATGGAATCTACGTTTAGGTTTAGGCACAGATAAAGAGTGGGGGGGGAATTATTGATAGTGTTTTCAGCTAGACGAGTGTTTCTTGTGAAAGTTTGGCGAGGGGGGACAATAGACTGAAGCTAAGTCAAACACTTTCCATGAAATTAACGATAGATCAGAGATAAACTCGCAACATCTCTTTTCTGAGACAGAGGTTGCAGGGAAGAGAAAAGGACATCTCCTACGAGGCTACAAAGTCTATTTTGAACTCTATCAAGGCAGGACAAGTCCTTTCTAGCAGCTCCTACCCAGATGTGGCAACAGTATTCCATCCTTGGACGTACCTGGCTCTTATATAGATAGAGAATTACATCAGCAGTGAGATATCTACTGGATCGATAGAAAGATCCCACCATTTTTCCAGCGGCCTTGGCAACGTGTGTATTTTTTTCTGCTAGACGGATGTTTCTTGTGAAAGTTTGGTGAGGGAGGACCATAGATTGGAGCTTAGCCGAGCACTTGCCATGAAAATACTGATAAAACAGAGATAAACTCACAACATCTCTTCTGTGAGAAAGAGGTTGCAGGGAAGAGAAAAGGACATCCCCTACGAGGCTACAAAGTCTATTTTGAACTCTATCAAGGCAAGACAAGTCCTTTCTAGCAGCTCCTGCCCAGATGTGGCAACAGTACTCCATCCTTGGATATACCTGGCTCTTATATAGATAGAGAATTGCATCAGCAGTGAGATATCTACTGGATCGATAAAAGGATCCCAACATTTTTCCAGCGGCCTTGGCAACGGATTTAATGTATGTGTTCCATTTAAGATCAGGAGTAAAGGTCAAGCTCAGAAGTTCGTCAAAACATGAGGCCTCCCCAAGACGAGAGCCATTCATTTCAATTGATGCCAGATGGGGATCAGAGCGTTGATGATGTGAAGATAAAAGCTTGAAGTAACGTTTAACATTTGTTTTAAATGCTGGCAGGTGTTGGACAACTAGAAATTGACTTCCAAACTAACATCCTTGGCCAGGTCTTTATCCTTCTTTCAAGTTCATTATTATCATTTTCGCCCCATTCTCCTTGGCTTTCCCCTGCGAGCTAAACTTGTTATCTCAACTGTTCTATATCTGCTAACCTAAGAACTCTCATCCATTCTTTAAATGTGACCATATCAACAAAGTCTCCTGTTCTGCACACATCTCCTCATACAGTCTAGAATGTGATACTCTCGGGGGAAAAGTAAATACAAGTTCCAATATCTAGTAACATACAATACGAATTGGCAATGAATCTACCTTTTTAAATAAAAATCCAAAATAAATCTACATTTTTTAAATAAAAACATACTATTACATCATCATTACAAAGGTTTCGCCCGGACAATTTTTTTTTTAATACGCAATCTTCATGTTTGATCACCCAACATTTACAATTTTTAAATTAACTGGAAAACTTTTTTGTATACTTATGTCTGTGCACAGTTTCTAATACACTAAATCGATCACCCATATTAAAACCACGTGACGAGAACACACACACACACCTTTTACATAAAAGGATTTTTATTTGCCAATCATTATATAATTAATGGTCAATGTGTGCTAGAGTACCAACTAAAGACTCATCTTTAAAAAGTTGATTTTTAAGCATATTCATGTCCGTATTTTGTATTGTTTTCACTGATTGTCATGTTTGTTTGCATGTGCGCTCATTCAATTTTTGACAATAAGGTAGAAAATTAATTATTAATGAAAATACTTTTTGAAGATAATTATCGAAAATTGAGTTTTGCAAAAAAAGAAACTGGAGAGTTCTAATATATATATATATATATATATATATATATATATATACGTTTTATTTTTTTATTACTGTATTTTTCTGTTAAGCTTTTAAAAAGTCTGAGGAAGCTACAGCCGGCCAAAAAAAAAACGGCCGGTTTAGCTGAAACAATAATGTAACTCAACAGAAAGATACGGTAATAAAAAAATAAAACGCATATTTGCTCTACAACAGTATTGAGCACTTTCTTCAGTTTTTATTAATTACCATTTCTACTATATATATATATATATATATATATATATATATATATATATATATATATATATGTATAAAAGTTTCCAGTTAAATCATGTAGACTTACAACAAAATTTATTTTTTGACAAAGAAGTACACATAATAATTAAAGTTTTTTTTTTGCTAAAAACATTTCCTCTGATGAGATGAGTCATTCATTGAAAATATATGGATTCAGGAAATTCTTTTTTTCCTTCAATAGGAAAGTTCCAAATTAATTGCCCAGGAATTTTTTTTATCAGGCTAGGTTGGCCAAAACCTTTAACGTATGTATCCTAACAGATGGAGAATAGAAAAAAAACGAACAATGTTTTGCTTCTGAATATTTTGAATATTTAACCTGTTCTGGTTAACTCAAAATACTATAAGGTCTTCTTGCCTTAATTTTTTTTCCTCAAAACTAAAATGTCCTTTTTCAATGTTTTAGGAATTGTTTACTTTCCCCTCTTTAACGTCTTTGTGCTGAACGGCTTAAGAAAATAAAATGTTCTAAAAACGAAATTTAAAAAAAAAACATCTTTATATCAATCAGTAAGTGTTCATTTATGCAAACTCATGTTTGGTGATGAAAGTTGAGTAAGTTATCACAAGACTTAGCGATGTATATGTCAATATGTTCATGTTGTAAATAATATATGTATGTAAGTAATATATGTATGTGAGTATTTGGCAATATGGCACTGTATATGTGTATGCGTGGGTTTATCTTGTTCTTATGAGTGTGTATATAGATGTGTGTGAGCTGGGAACTTGTATGTGAGTTATTGAAGATTCCTTTTTTGCTTTGCATTTCCCCTGGCTAAAAGCATGGAGCTTAGAGGGTTGAACATACACTCTTGGGTCTTGTTTGTGGCACGGCTGACTGGAGAAATCTGATTTCATTGAGCAAGCCACTGTTTTTTATAGGCTTGGTTAATTTGACATAGATTTATTATCTATAGTGTTTAAAATAATTTTCATTGGTTCAAAATATTTTGAGTTAACATGTTTTTATAAAAACTAACTTGCTTTTCGAAGCAAAACAGAGTGAATCCCAACGAAGAAAGTGGAGAAAGAACATAGATGGTTGTTTGGTAAAAGCATTTAGATAGATTTTTTTAAATCATACTTTGGACATAGAATTCTTATTTTAATTTTTTAACAATTAAAATTCAGTTACCTTTTAGATTTTACAGAAATCCTAAATACTTCCGCTTATCACTCTTTCAAAACATCTTATCATGTAAAACCATAATATTCAATGTTTATTTTTTTTAACAAAAAATATCTTTAATTCAATTTAATAATAAAATTGTCAACAAGAACCAATGGCATAATAGATAAAGTACTAAGTAAAATTTAGTTCTAACGCTACACGTTGAAGGTTCAATCCTCAATGCAAACGATACTAAGAATACAACTGCGAATTGCTTAAGACTTCTATCCAGTTATGGCTGATGGAACGAAAGCATGCTATCTCTGTGGATTAAATGAAAGTTTTTGTTCGAAATTCTATGCAGATTAACCAGTTAAACAGAAAGATTCCCGAGTTCAACAAGATACACGAGAAAAAGATCACAAGTTACATTGGCCAAAATGTTGTGAGAATAATCTAAATAACATCAAAACAATTACAATGGCTGTTTCTCTATACTAACTCGAGGTGAACTTTCCAAATGTTTCTGACTTGATACACTGGTTTACATAAAGATATTACAGTCATCTCATTATTCACTCTCTTAATTGATATGGTGGCAGTGAATAGAGACTTTCTTTTTATAATCAGATGTAATACAAAGAACTGTGAGTAACATTATTTTATTTATATACTACTTGTGTCTATCCAGTATTATCTAGAGGTATGGATAACAAAATAGAAACATTTAAAAAAAAAAATGTAACATCTTTTAAAATCTCTTTCTCTCTATTTTCCCTCTAATTGCTCCTGCCTCTATCTCTTTCTCTCTCTCTCTCTCTCTCTCTCTCTCTCTCTCTCTCTCTCTCTCTCTCTCTATTTCTCTGGCATCTAGTTCAATATAATAGAAATAGAAAGAAAAATCTGACTGCTGTTTGACCTAATTTCAGTATTGTTTTCTAAACAATTACCAGAAAGAATGAACAAAAGTAAACTTCTTTTAATCTCATACACTAATTCGATCCCTGGTAACTGCAATACAATCAATATTATGATAATTTTTCTTTTACCATGACCTGGTCGAGACCACTGAATCTGACGACACAAAATTTGTAAGTGTATTTTGTGCAGTTTCTGACTTTTAGACAGATGTACATGGACAGAATTATGACTTTTCTTTATAAAATAAACAATTGCATTCTTGTTTCTACTGCAGCATCTTTGAACTGCCACAAATTTGACTGCATGTGTGTAAATGTGTTGTTGACATGTTATTAGTAGCAATGGTAAAGGGTTAAACAGATTGGTTTGTTGTTTTGTTTGACAACATATAAACCCTTTTTCGAATGATTTAATGCCAAATTCAATAATTTTGAGAAATGTTTTTATGCTTCAAGTTCTTTATACCTTCAAATATTTATTCATAGTGTTTGGTTTTGGTTGTTTTACAGCATATCAACCCTTTTTTGTTATCAGATGTAATAGTTATTTGTCATTTGTTTGGGAATTTAGTATATTTTCTGTCTTAAAATGTTCTTAACATAATACTCAATATATTCCTAGTTCATCTCCTGTTGGATAAATACATCTCCAAAATATGTCTATGACACCACGTGGTCCCCCACCGACAAGCCGTCGATCCCAGATGTCGTGTGCCGTGGATTTCTTCTTTATCATTGGTCTTATTCTTGTTGGTTGTCATTTTCATTTTTCACACTGGTGACCATCGATGGGAATGCAGAGGCCCACAAGTAGAAAAATAAAACAAAACATAAAAAAAAAAACGCAGACACTGATGCTTCACATATATGTCAGTTGGACTCTGGCTATGTGTATATCAACATGCTAAGGTTCACATCTACATCCTGTCAAGGCTAGGTTTGTCTGTTGCACTTAGTTCATGTTGATCTCCCAAAGCTTTTTCGAACTGGCCCAAGTAACGATCTGCCTCCAACTGTATTCAAAGTCCAACTGTTCAAGCGTCCAACTCAATTCTTAACTCTCATTGTTGTGAAAAGTCTGACTCACACTGTCGGCGATGGATCGTAAGCTGACCTTTGTCATCTGTAAATCGTTTCTATTGTTGTTAACTCATTGGCACATCACACCCCATATCACTCCTTAGCATCATAAAACTAAATATATCTCTATCTATTGTTCAGTCCTTTTGCTATTGGCATTTGTCACACCTGAATTTAAATCTACCCTTACTTCTATTTGTCTATGTAAGAACAAATTTCTGTCCATTGTTTATTGATAAATCTATTTCCTACTTTATTTGTTTTCCTCCTTCCTGCCTAATAGTCACAGATCGACCATAGTATCACATGTCTATCCTGTTCCATAAACAAGAGTCTTTCTTTTTGAAATATTCTTTTGATTTCCTGCTTTTTCACATCACTTCCTTTGGCATGTTAACTTAATTTCTAACTTTATTTTCAAAGTTGAAATGCACTTTTTACATAATCTATATACAATCTTGCTACACTACAAGTGTTAGTATGTTCCATTAAGTTCTTCCTGCATCGATATAGTGGTGCCTGAACAAGATTGAGAACATAGATTATTTCAAGAATTGTCAATGGATTAAGCAATCAAAATCAGCCTAATTACAGAGTTGAGGTTAACCATAAGCTTAACCCTAACCTCACTACAGGATTATGCAGATGGTAAATAGTTACTGCCTCAAGTTACAAAACTGCCTTACACACGTTAAACATGCCAAAATAATTTTATCTAGGGATAGTATCATAGATAATTCAACATTTACTCAGAGCATATAACAGACCATACAACGCCATTATATTTTCTTGTTGCCTGAAAAAAAATGACCCAAAGACATATTATCACTTTCGTAAACGAAAATCTTGTTGAAGTCAATTGTGTTATTTCAAATGATAATATACCTTCCACCAACTCTCTAGAACTTTATCATATCTTAACTCATCTTAATATACCAAAACTCATTGAACAAACATTGGTCAGATACACTTTTTCTGTAGTGGTTGAGAATTCACACCGTCAATATGCTCTCCTACATGTTATTTCTATTATTATTACTATTACCATTATTATTTCTATTATTATCATAATCGTATCGTATTTTTCTTATTAATATTATTATTGTTTTTGTCATTATTTTTATCACTAGTAATATTATTCAATACTCTCTTCCATCATTACATGTTATTTAATATTCTAAGATGGCAAATATTTCAAAGTTAATTTACATTCAGGTTAGACATACTAATACAAACCCTTTTTTCAGGCAAATGCTTCTATTTGCTTCATGATGGATGCTTTTATATCAAAATCCTGTCAGATCATCACAATTTGCGATGATGTACATGAATTAACTAACTACATTGATAGCCATGAGAGAAAAGAGATAAAGTAGCAACCTTAATTAAAGGTCGTACATACCTTCCCCAAAGATCTGGACAAATGTGCCAAGTGTTCCATAATGTATAAAAAGTCATCATTATCTGTGGAGTTATCTCCCCTGATAGCATGGAAGTAACCGCAAAGTGATCTCGTCTGACATCTATGTATAGAGGACAGATGGGGCGTTAGAAAAACGTACGTATTAGAAAATGCACACACACACACACACACACACATATATATATATATATAGTATGTTTATTTATACAAACATTATTAGACAATAAAGTTTGTATTAATAAACGTACTATAATTATGCTCTACTTGTCATTGAGCACTTTTTAATAAACACAAGAGTTTTAGTGGTCTCATATATAAGAAATTTCAGAGATACAACCATTGCATTATATATACATATATATTGAAAATGTAAGTTTAGTAAGCCAATTCAGCACAGATATTTTACAAAAATAAACATACATTTATTTGCTTATATATCAAGCTTTTTAATATTATCGCATCTTTAGGATAGAAACAGTTTTGTTGCTGAGTTTTTTTTTTGTTTTTTTTTAATGGAAATTTCTTCAGACAGGGTATAAAACTATTTCATGTAAGAAGCTAAAAAATATTTTACTTCAAAGTCAAAAACTAGTGTTAGATTGAGAGATTCCAACCGGGAAAAACTTTTTCCTCCTTTGTCAGAAATATTGCTCATAGAATATGAGGAGGCTAAAAGGATAAAATAAGAGGTGTGAGTTATGAGGGTTATGCCGAAAGTAAAGCTGAAGTGCACCTTCAACTCTTCTTAATACAGGGTGGAATGATAAAATTGTCGCCTAAAGAAAACATCACAACTTTAAAACTAGTTTAAAACTATTCAGGTAGCTAACATCTATTCAATGTAGCCGCCTTCAAACTCAATCACCACCTCAATATGGGTCCAGAACTAGGAGCATGCCTTTTCCACAAGCGTCAGCGAGAGCTCAGCAAATATGTGACGGATGGTAGTCTGGGCCTCTTTGGACTTATAGGCTGGCGCCAAGTCCTGCTGCCACACCCAGGATCTGCCAGCGGCCACATGATTGCACCAGGGGATCACCACACTTTTCAGCACATTCAGGTACACTTTGGTGTTGACTTTCAAGCTGACTTCGAAGATGTGAGGTGGCATGAAGTGGCCCTCACTTGAAACCACACCCAAGACCATAACCGTAGCTGGAAACTTTGTTTACATCACTTTGGGCACGTCCCTGTTATTCGTGGCAATCCAGCAATTCATTTTAAGGGTGCTGACAATAGCTCTGTTGTCATAAGTTGGGTCGATAGAGAGCATTAGTTGTATAGCGGCCCATCTCCGATCTCGCTGGTTGAACATTGTGTCACTTTCAGACATGATAGGCTGCTATCGCTCTTGAGATTTGTACACAACTGGCCAACTAGTAGATGGTCTGCAACAAAAAAAGAAAAAGTTTTCATCAAATGGAAATGAAATCATGTCGTCTTTTCTAGGGTGACAATTTAATCTTTCCTCCCTGTATTTATAAATATTGCTGTGTTTATATAAAACATTTTTTTTAAGGTATATATATATATATATATATATATATATATATATATATATATATATATATATATATATAGATCCCTTCCAACACTGAGTTTGTTATTTAAAACAATTTGGACGATATTATGTTTCTGGCTTCAGAACATATATACATGCAGTCCACAATCATAACTTTTGCTTATTTTTTTTATTTCAGCAAATGCCTATATTTTCTTTTCTTTCATCCTACACATATTTTGCAATCCATAATGAAAAACATTGTCTTTAGTCTACTTGGCTGTTTGTCAGAGACGATCAAATATCAGTAAAAACTGAAACAGTTTTCCAAAATAAAATAAAATAAAGAAAGGTGCCCAAGAAAGGTGAGGAGAACAGCAAATTAAAGACATGAAAGACTCACTTTAAAGATGATAGAGGATAGACCCATCCAAGAACATCTGACACCATGTTGGAAGGTTCTCAAGCTGCCATCTTAGATTTGACTGTTTTTTGCTTTGTTTTTATTTCTACTTGCATGGACTGCCTTCACTTTTTTTTTTATTTTACTTTTGTTAGTTTGAAGAGATCCAGGGACTCCATCCTGGGGCTAACACTTGATTCTATTACAGTTTAAATTTATATCCGAGGCCTCTTTTAAGAATAGTCACTGTTCCCTTTATGGCTGCTATCTGTATTTCCTTACAGCTTGGTTTTCCAGGGATTGCTTCTAAGTATTTTTGAAGGTTCTTTTTTATTAGGCCAGTTGCCCCTGTCACAACTGACATGATGTTTATTTCTTTCAGAGACCATGTTGTTTTTAGATCATTTTTTTTTTATTTTGTTATCTTTTCCCGTTCTGCTCTATTAAGGCCAAAGTCGTTTGGAACTGTGATGTCGATAATGAGTGCAGTCCTTTTGGGCTTGTTCCATATTACTATATCTGGCTTGATGGTGTTGCTTTTATGTATTTGCCTGCCTGTATGTCTTTGTCGTAGAACACTGTCACTTTTTCATTTAATGTTATCGGTGGTGGTTCATGTTCCTATGTTTTTATGGTAATCAGAAAAAATAGCAATTTATAGTTAAATATTAAGAGATTTATAAAGAATCAGAATAATCGGAAACGGGAATTTAGTACAGAATCGAGTAAAATATTGGAATCATCCCTTCACTAGTATATATATATATATATATATATATATATATATATATATATATATATATATATATATATATATATATATTCTTTTTCTCATCGTGGGATTGAGAAG
The DNA here is from genome assembly GCF_053919585.1 of Euprymna scolopes. Taxonomy (NCBI): domain Eukaryota; kingdom Metazoa; phylum Mollusca; class Cephalopoda; order Sepiida; family Sepiolidae; genus Euprymna; species Euprymna scolopes. The sequence goes on from NC_136502.1 coordinate 73,344,295, forward strand.
ATTTTGGCAACTATTATATATATATATATATATATATATATATCTAAGGCAGTCAGACTTCTTGCCTTTCAAGCATTTCATTTATTAATATCTTTTTTATATTTTAATGATATTCATATATCTATAGTCTGTCATAATTAACCATATATATTCTTTTATTTGCAATATATATGTTAATTAAATTTAAATATATTGTTAATATGAACCATCAAATATTTTTTAAAAAGAGCTCAATAAAATTATATAAACATTAGGAAACATAACCATAACTCATCAATTAAGTTATAGAAAAGTATCCACATTTCATCCCAACAGGAAATTGTCAGGCTAAGTTCATATTTATGCTTATGACGAATTACTGTTAGATTTTCCTTAAGTTCAAAAACAAACTTTGAATGTAGATTGAGAACAACAACCAGAATGAAGTATAAAATTATGAATGCAGATTTAATCCTTCATAATTTATTAGCATGTCGTGTTGCAATCATGTAAATTTGTTTATATTAATAAAATTATATCTTATTGTAAAATGTTTTTGACTCCTAATAAGGGTATGAGAAGAATAAATTCGCCAATCATTTTTATAACCAACGGCTGTGCTAAACAACCAATGAAAACTTTCCAAAGTTAGTATAAAATTGTCGAATTTTGGATTCAATCAGTTCGCCGCTAAATACGTCACGGACCACATTTGATTCTTGGCCGCCATCTTGGTTACTGCCAATTACAGTCAGGATCTGATCTGAACTATGCCGCCATCGTTGTTCAACATAATGTCACAACACTTAACAGGTTATGCGCCCAGCCATTGTCTTTTCTTTGACGGATCGGAATCTAAATTCGAATTGGGGTAGGTAAAATTTCTAGGATATCTAAGGATTCGAAAACTACACAAAGTCATACAATTTCCAACAGAGAATCCTAACGACCCCGAATTTCTCGAAAAGAATGCAACTGTTTTTGTAGAACTGATTCAATACTTAGACGATAGAAGTCTGCCTCTGATTATAAGAGATGCATTGGATGACGGACAGAAAGCATTGAACATATTAAGAGAACATTATTTATCAAAAGGGAAACCGAAAATTATATCACTATATACAGAACTAACGTCTCTGAAACGTAACGTGGATGAAATTATTACCGACTATGTTATAAGGGCAGAAACAACTGAAATAATAAGCGATAGCTTGTTGATATCAATGACCCTCAAGGGACTTCCAGCCGATTTTAAACCATTTACAACTGTTATAATGCAAAAAGACAAACCCATAAATTTCAGTGAATTTAAAGTGGCATTGCGCAGTTAAAAAGAGACTAATCGTATGCTTGTGGACAATAATAACTCCAGCAATATTATGAAGTTCAAAAATGCTTCTTGAAAACAGACACCACCAAATTACGCATCACACTGCAACGTGTTCCCCAAAAGTAATTTTCCCAAGAAAAAGAATAAAATTATCTGCTATAATTGTGCACGACCCAGCCACAAAAGTTTCCAATGTCGATATAAACGCTCTAAAATGGACTCGGTAAAAAATGTTGAGAACTTTGAGGAAGAACATACATTTCTATTGACATGTAACTTTGACAATACCACAAACGGTAAAAATCTACTTGCACACGTTATCACCAAAGAATCTGATTTTATTAATTTTGATTCAAACTTTCATCCACAAAGTCATTTTGTCGAACTTGCCGACGGTAGTCAAATAAATTATATAGTCTTGAAAAGAGGCGATGCTAAAATATCCCTAAAAAATAATAAAGGCGAAATCTGTAACTGTATTCTAAAAAATGCTCTGTTCATACCTACATTTAAGCAAGACATATTTTCCATGCAGGCTGCAATTAAACAAGGCATGAATATAAAGTTTGGTCAAAACAAGTCAAAATTGATATACCCCAATGGAACTGTATTTGACATTAAAGAAAATGGCCGACTATATTATTTAAAAAGTATGGTTCCCTCAAAAACTGCCTGTCACGATTTGGAAACCTGGCATAAAATTCTAGGACACTGCAATACAGATGATATTAAAAAATACCAAATGTAGTCGAAGGCATGAAAATAATACCTTCAGACGATCTCCCAAATTGTGATGTTTGTGCACAGGGAAAATGACAAAAGATATAAGCAGAATGACAGACAAAAAAGCTACAAAAATTCTCTCACTTGTGCATTGTGACTTAGCAGGTCCGGTTAGCCCGATGGGGAGAAATAATCTAAGGTATGTTTTGAACTTTATTGAGAATTTTTCTGGTTTAATTATAGTTTATTTTCTAAAAAACTATCCTCGCCACTAAGAAATATTTAGCTGATATTGCCCTGTACGGTTCTGTAAAATGTATTCGCTCAGACAATGGGACTGAATTTACTAGTAAAGACTTTGAACTTCTATTAATTAACCACGGCATTAAACACGAGAAATCTGCGCCGTATTCCCCCTTCCAAAATGACACCACTGAAAAGGCATGGCAAACCCTTTTTGAGATGACAAGATGCCTACTTATCGAATCAAAATTAACACATAGTTTATGGATGTACGCTTTAATGGCAGCAGCATATATCAGAAATAGATCGTTCAATAAAAAACCAGGCAAAACGCCATATGAAGTGTTTTGTGGTGTAAAACCTAAAATGAACAGAATGCATCTATTTGGTTCTGATTGCTTTGCATTTATAGAAAACACCAGTAAACTAAATACTAAAAGCGAAAAAGGTATTTTCGTAGGTTACGATAAAAACAGTCCAGCATATATAATCTACTTTCCAACCCAAAATGCCATAAAAAGGGTTAGATGTGTAAAATTCAATGATACATTTAATTTAAAAAATGGCGATCCAGTGGATGAAAAATGTGAAATATTACCTAGCATCTTAATCGATCACAATGAAAATATTAATAACGACAACAATTACATTAGAACTTCTGACAAAAATATTAACCAGACATGTCGATACCCAATAAGGGAGCGAAAAAGGCCAGACTTCTTACAAATTGAAAAGATACAAGATTACGCAGTGGATTACTGTTAATCGTTGAACAATGCACCGGAAAGTTATAATGAGGCGATTAATTCAGAAAATCACCAAGAATAGGAACAAGCTATGATATCCGAATTGAAAGCTTTATCTGAAAATAACACATACGAAATAGTGGCAAATCAAACAGATAAAAATATAATTTCTTCATGCTGGTTATTTTCCAAAACAAATCACACCTTCTGGCAGTGAAACTTTTAAAGCAAGATTTGTTGCACAAAGTTTTTCACAAATTTCTGGAGTGGAATATTTTGCAACATTTTCACCAACGATAAATTTAACAATTAGAATTTTATTACAACTTGCCGCTCAATACAATTTAAAAATACATCAAATGGATGTAAAAAATGCTTATTTAAATGCTCCGATTGACTGTGAAATCTACATTTACCCTCCCGAGGGATTTAAAATGAAAAATAAAAATTGGGTGTGGAAATTGAATAAATTGTTATATGGACTAAAATAAAGTGCACACAATTGGAATTTAACACTCCATAATTATTTAATAGAACAGGAATTCAAGCAATGTCCCATAGACGTGTGCATGTATACCAAAAATGTAGGTAATAAATTGTTGATTTTAGTTTTTTCTCACCTCAAACTGTGACAACACTTTAAAAGATGTTAAAAATGAATTAAATAAAAATTTAAAATGGCCGATCTTGGACGACTGTCATGGTTCTTGGTATAAAATTTACCTGTGAAAATGAGACTATAACTATGAACCAATCACGATATATTGAAAAAATTCTGCTCAAGTTCAGAATGCAAGATTGTAAACTGCATAAAACTCCCGTCGAAATGGACATAAATAAAAATATGGAGACTAAAACAAAATCCATAGATAATCGATTATATAGGGAAATGGTAGGGAGCCTCATCTACTTGATGACTGGAACTAGGCCTGACATATGTTACACTGTAACAAAACTATCTCAAAACTTATCGAAACCGACAATTAAGGACCTTAATCGTGCAAAACTAATCCTTCATTACCTAAAAGGAACCAAGGAACAATCTTTAATATTTAAAAAGTCTACATATCCTTTACAGATTCAGATTGGGGTAACTCTGAGGATAGAAAAAGTATTGTTTCAGATTGTCAGAGACTGGACCTATGATCTCTTGGAAAACTAAAAAGCAACAAATTGTTGTCCTTTCTACTTGTGAAGCAGAATATGTGGCCCTTACCCATTCTGTGTAGGAGGCAATTTTTCTGAACACCCTTCTAAAATCTATTTTAAAACCAGATCTAAGTAAAAAACCTATAGTAATTTATTGTGACAATCAAGCAGTATCTTAGCAAATAATTCTATGATTCATCAAAGGTCAAAGCATATTGATATCAGATATCATTTTATAAGGGATGAAATAAGTAAAAAATCTATTACTCTTATGTGATGTCTGAAAATAATATAGCCAACATTTTCACTAAACCTATAATAAGGATAAAACTAAAACATTTTATAATCGAACATTTTGGAATCTAATTATGAATAAATCTCTTTTCAGAAACCCAAAAAGAGAAGCATGAACAGTCAAAATCACACAAAAAAGAAAAAAAAAAAATTGTAAATTGTCCCGGGCACGACATTAAACTGCGAACGTTTCTACCTTACTAACCAAATTAACCAACTAATACCTAACATAATGTTTCCAGTTTTTGTTAAAAAAAAGTCACTTGTTAAAAACTTGTTGTAGATTTCCTTTTTGTCAAATAATCTTTTTTTTGTATCTTTTTTTTGGCAAAGATTTGTTAAAAACAAAAATGTATATTTGTGAACTTTTGTGCATATGTTTATATGTATTTGAAAAGTATTTATTTTTATATGTATAAAAAAATGGCTTCTTTTTGCACACATTATACCAATATATTAATTTCTTTTAACCAATGAGAATAAAGAACAATTCCCCCAAAACAAAAACAAAAACAAATTATTTTATTGATTTATTTTTATTTGTTCATTCATTTGTTTGTTTTATTTTTATTTATTTATTTTTCTTTCCTTTTCTCAAGTCAAACCAAAGTTGAATCCGAAAGGATGTTTCCATTATATCAAAAAAGGGTGTGTGTAAAATGTTTTTGACTCCTAATGGGGGTTTGAGACGAATAAATTCGCCAATCATTGTTATAACCACCAGCTGTACTAATGAAAACTTTCCAAAGTTAGTATAAAAATTGTCGACTTTTGGATTCAATCAGTTCGCTGCTAAATACGCCACAGACCGCATTTGATTCTTGGCTGCTATCTTGGTTACTGCCAATTACAGTCAGGATCTGATTTGAACTACGCCGCCATCTTTGCTCAACATAATGTCACAACACTTAACACTTGTTCTTCTTTCATTGAGCACTCTTAATAACCTTGTTAAAGTCATTAGTTAATTCTTGAATACTTTTAACCTGGTGTGTGTATATCTATATATATATACATATGTATATATATAGGTATTTATATGTGTGTGTGTGTGTGTGTGTGAATGACTTGCCTTCAGTTCATTTTCTTAATAAATAAAGAAATAAAGTGATATTTAGGAGTCACTAAAGAGAAGATATCAAATGAGTTTCTCTCATTTCCATAATAAGAACATCTGTATTATTTTTTGACCGTCCATCAATCTGTAGTACGTGACTTGAATTTTTCTTTTTCATAGCAAACTGTTCGTTTTGAATGCTTTTCTTTAAAGTGAATATTCATATGACTTTTTAAGTTGCCATTTTGCGTGAATCGTTTGTCACAAATGTCACATTTATATCGTTTCTCACCCGAATGTGTGTCGATATGACGTTTTAGATGCACGTTTTGTGAAAACGCTCTGCCACATATTTCGCATTGGTAATGTCGTTCGCCTGTGTGGACTGACATGTGGCGTTTCAAAAGACCCTTCTGTGGGAAACTTTTCGCGCACTCGTTACACTGGAATGGGGTCTCTCCAGTATGAGTTCTCATGTGTCTCTTCACTTTACTATTCCGTGAAAATGCTTTACCGCAGACGAGACACTTGAATGGTTTCTCTCCACTGTGTATACTCTCATGACTCTTTAGGTGGCTACTTTGGAAGAAAGCTTTCTCACACAGCTTACATTTGTATGGTCGCACCCCATTATGACCTCTTGTGTGTAATGTCAGCAAGGATTGCTTCTTGTAGAATTTATTGCACATTTGGCATCTGAAGATTTTCTTTTCCGCATTCATTCCTCTTCAGACTGTTTTCTGTTTACAATTTTCAACTTGCATTTCAGACAAGCCAAAATATTGTTTTTTGTTACGATCACTGAAATGTTGAAAATCTAAAATAAAAAATGTAACATTAGTTACAATCATCTGGCATTGCCCTGGAAAATCAACCTGAAATAAGAGTGTCCCCAAATCAACCAAATTGACATCAAAATAAATGGTTAATTTTGAGATACCCTGTATAACAGCAAATGATGAAATTTACATCAATATATTTTTTCTACATAAAACAACAAATGTAAGATTGAAAAACATACACATGTTAAATATCTTTAACCTATTTATATAAAAATTTTGCATAATTATCTTGATTTATATATAATTAGGTATGTGTATGTGTTTATATATTTGTACTCATAAACTAATTAACTAACCATTATGATTTTTGGAACACAGCTGGTCTTAATATAGGCTATATATTTTATATATTTAGTTTAACTTAGTTTCATGCAAAGAGGAGCAAAACGATGCAATGGATTTATCTCCAAATTGGAATAAGGATTCTAGGCATAAAACTTAGTATCAATATATCTTTATTTTAATCTTTGTAAACGGACACAAAAGTAATGCAAGAACTGTGAAATATTTTTGGCATAATCACATTGGGTATGATCACAAAGATTTGGACAATTATATTTATAGCCAGGGGTGATAAAAACAAACCAATCGGGTACGTGAATAGTTGTATAAAATATACTTAATTTTTTCATCTTAACACGAGAGGAGGCCATTCCTGACCCTGACTGGATTAATATTACCATTTTTTTTTTACCTGGAATTCTTTACAAAGCTTCTTTGATTAGATTGATACAAATTTTTGTTTGGGACAACTACAATTAATATTTACAATTGAATAATTTTCTTTTCTCTACGATAGTTATTTCTTTTGTCATTTATTTTTGGATCATTTTTCTACTATAATAATAGTTTCCTACTCAAAATTAGAATAAGGATTTTAGACAAAAAGTTTGGTAGCATTATATCTAGATTTTAATCTTCGTAATGGGGACATTAAAGTGGTACATAAACTGTTCTATTGGGGAAATTCATTTTATCTACCTTGAGACAAGCATTCCAGCATTTATATAATAAAAAAAAAACAAGCTGCACCTAGTCAGCATTGCATGTAATTTATTGACCTCATTTTAGTTAAAATGTTTTTAATTTAAAATTTATACAGGAAAAGAAGGTATATCAAATAGTCTCTTACATAAACAGATATTTGCGATTCATGAATGATAGCAGGTCTTAATGAGGGTTTATATATTAGATAAAAATGAATGAGAAATTTAAGAGTAAATTACCATCAATTGCAGCAAGAGTTGCCACATCTGGGCTGACTTTAAAAGACATTCAGTGATGAAGCCCCATTTAGGGGCTGTGAAGTTGCCCCCCCCCCTTAGTTACCATTGCTCCCAGGACCACATTGGTCCAGAATGGTAATAACTGTTAGGGCATCTGGTGCTACCAGATTAGGCTGTCTGAAGATGCTGGCGTCCTGACCAAAAATTATTTTTCTTTTTATTACTAACCTTAAAGCTGACTGGCAATAGTGTAAAACCGCATGTAATTGGCTAAAAATGTAGACTATCTCCCCTTTCCCCAAATAGAATTTAACTCTCATAGTAAAAACAATAACAACAAAAAAGTTTTGCCTAAGTGCATTAAAACGCTACAATGAACCAGAGATGATGGTAGGCATCATTTTTTTACCTTAGATTTATATGTGAAACTGATTCTCCACATTAAATTCTAAAATATACTTTTTTTCTTTTCAACTAGTTTTTCAGGTAGTTATCACCTAAAAACAGTACAATCTCATTTATCTATGAGTTGGGGGTTGATTTAGCTGAGGGTGCTAATATACAATCTTACCCAAATTTATTGCTTAAACATATTTCAATAATAATAATAAATACGTAAAAAACACTAAGTTTCCCCATACACATGAAATGCCGAAATGAAAATAAGGCCGAAAATAGAGATCCATCTTTATAAACCAGTCGAAAAAGTGGCTAACTAAGGAAGAAAGATAACTCAAGTTAATAACAATTTCTTTATTTACTTGCTTTTCTACGAAAACAATTCGATACAAGATCGGCTTTTAAATCCAGCTCCTCAAAGTATGCTGAATTACTTCCCCACAAGAGCAGTTAGACATAAGGTAGTTTTTTTTTTTTTTTTTAATCCAGAATCCCAACGACCAAATACTCTGAATTTAGACAAACATTTTTAATTGCTTCAATCTAGAAGGATTTTTCTTTCATTTTGAACAACACAACATGGTAAGTTTTCATTTCGACATTTCATGTGTATGATGAAATTTGCTGTAATTTGTTTGATTCTTCTTTTTTTTTTTTTTTTTTTGTTTTTACTTCAAATAAAATAAGGACACTTGTGTTTTTTAACATCCTCGGGCAAATTTACTTTGTTAACTCTTCTCTTGTCGTGGACGGAACTCTCCTAAAATGAAAAAAAAAATGTTACAATGCACACATGCCAATTAAGTTTTTGGCAAATGTGTAGTTTAGCAGTGTAAATTATTTGACAGACCAAAAAATGATAAATTATTTTTATATAAAACATTTTTAGACCCTAAGGCTGAAATAAAACCTGTCCACAAGTATTTTAATGGTGAATGCTCTGACGGACTGCAGACACTTGTGCCCCCATGACGTAGACACCCTCGACAAACCCGACAGGCAGCTAAATCCCACCCCCACTCAGTAGAGATCCCTAGATGTAAAAGATCTTTCTATTCCAGTAGTGTCTTCCCCAGAACCGCTAGACTCTGGAATTCCATTCCAGGTCCCTGCTTCCCCAACTGTACTGACATGCAGAAGTTCAAGTGTAACGTGAACCGACATCTTGCTGCCCAAATCCAAACATAGTGCCCCAGTAGTTGCTGCCCCTGATAGTAGCCCCCTACACCAAAGTGGCAATGTGCCTTGTTTGGGGTGAAAATGTAATAATAAAAAAAAAATTCATTTTTATTATTTTGTCATCATTTTTATTAGATTAAATGTACGATATTCGAGGTTGCCATATTGCTTTTAAAATTTGGCCTTTCCAAGGTTTGACAGATTGGTCTTTTTTACACTCTTTAATGGAGCCATGTTTTTGGCCGCCATATTTTTTATAATGAAAGAGCGTAAAAAAGGTCAAATATGGTCTTAAAAAAGGCCAATCTGTCAAATCTTAGAAAGGCAAAATTTTAAAAGCAAATGAATGTCGTACATTTAGTCTAATAAAAAATGATGCAAATATAATAATAAAAAAAAACAACAAAAAAACGTTTTCTGATTTTGGGTCTAATAGTGCTTTTTATATAAAAATAAATAGTTTTTATAATTTTTTGCTTGTCAAATAATTTACGCCGCTAAACTACACATTTACCTTTTTTGCGAGTACTCAAACTCTAAACGATTTGAATGACTTAATTTGAAAGTGGAGTTATCTCCCTTAAAGAACAAATTGGGACCCTATTCCTGTTAAATGCCGACATAAATATAAGAAAATGCACTTAATTGTTTTCTAAAAGAATCAACGATCTTACATAAGAATAAATTAGTGGTATTAATCGATGACAATAACATTTTTAACTTTGAAAACAAGAAAAGAAAAAGACAGCAGCAGAATTAAAAATGTTAACAAGTTTTGCGCACAGCGTGCATCCGTCCAACTCTTTGCCCCTCACCCCCTTCTTAGTAGCTTAAAACGAAAAGATACCCTTCGTATGGATTCTTAGTTGTAATCGATAAAAAGGATAATCGAACTTACTTAAATAAACGTTTATGGGGGAAAAATATTAATCGACATTGATTACGACCCAAGAAAATGTCCGGTGTCGACTGAACTAATGTCCCCTATGAATGATAAGTATATTAGAGAACTCTCTCTCTCTCTCTCTCTCTCTCTCTCTCTCTCTCTCTCTCTCTCTCTCACACACACACACACACACAGTTATATGATCTTGACATTGTGACAATTTCTCTTATAATTCTTGCCCAGAATTTCCCATATATTAAAAAAAACAAAAAAAAAAAACAAAGAAAAATCTGTATGATGTACGTACCATTAAAGAAACGAAAATATATTCCGAAAATCACGAAAATTGATCAAGTAGTTTTAGTTTAATTTTTATTAATGAGAATTCGTAGGCATTGCAACAAAATCCCGCAAGTTTAAAAATATTGTTGAATCATCTTCTTTGTTTGCTGCTGTACAGCCTAGCATCAACATCACTTGACTAATCGTCGCCAAACTTGGTCAAAACATTGGCACAGTCAAACTTATGCCCTGTATTTAAGAATTCAGGTGATCGTTCATCCCCCTCTCAGTACAGGCCAATAAGTCTCCTGTGCGTCATGAGTAAGTTGCTAGAATCTGTATTAAATAGAGAAGTAATCAACCATCTCAACAAAAATAACCTTCTTAGTGACACGCAATATGGTTTCTGTTCTGCTAGATCTACAGCAGATGTGCTTACAGTTATATCTCATAGGATTAGAGAATCTCTCGACAGAGGCAACCTTTCTAGGGCAATTGCTCTTGACATATTAAAGGCCTTTGATAGGGTATGGCATAAAGGTTTACTTCATAAGATCTCCAGCTATGGTATAGCTGGAAATGTCTTCTCAATTATTAAATCATTTCTCTCTGATAGGTTCATAAGAGTAGTAGTTGATGGGCAAAAATCAGAAGCTCACAGTATAAATGCTGGAGTCCCTCAGGGGTCCATCCTGGGCCCCTCTTTTCCTGATCTACATTAATGATCTTCCAAATCACATCCTTACATCATTCATAGACATTTTTGCTGACGACACTACCATTTATGGTAGCACATCTAAGACAGTAAACGACCAAGTTCTCTCCGATTCTCTCTCCTCTGATCTTGATCACGTTGTACAATGGGGAAAGGAGTGGCTGGTTACTTTTAATGCATCTAAAACCAAGCTTCTATCTTTACATCATCAACGTTCTGATCCACATCTGGCATCAATTAAAATGAATGGCTCTCGTCTTGGGGAGGCCTCAAGTTTTGACAGGCTTCTGGGCTTGACTTTTACTCCTGATTTTAAATGGAATACGTACATCAAATCTGTTGCCAAGGCCGCTGGAAAAATGGTGGGATCCTTCTATCGATCCAGTAGATATCTCACTGCTGATGCAATTCTCTATCTATATAAGAGCCAGATACGTCCAAGGATGGAATACTGTTGCCACATCTGGGCAGGAGCTGCTAGAAAAGACTGGTCCTGCCTTGATAGGGTTCAAAATAGACTTCGTGGCCTGGTGGGAGATGTCCTTTTCTCTTCGCTGCAACCTCTATCTCACAGAAGAGATGTTGCGAGTTTGTCTCTGCTTTATCATTATTTTCATGGAAAGTGTACGATTGAGCTTCAATCTATGGTCCCCCCTCGCCAAACTTTCACAAGAAACACTAGACTAGCTGAAAACATTATCAATAATTTTCCACACTCTTTATCTGTGCCTAAACCTAAACGTAGATTCCATGAACAAAGCTTCTTTCTTAGAACTGCACGCCTGTGGAATTGTCTTCCGTTTTCCTGCTTTCCAGCTGTCTATAATATGGTTGTCTTCAAGTCCAACGTGAACAAGTTTCTGATGAGCCGTTCCACTTAAGTTAACAAATTTACCGAACTTCCATTACTATCGATTACTATATTGTCCTTTTGACTACTCTACACTCTTTAACCCTTATCCTTGAGTGGCATATCGGCCTTGATAAGTGGTGACGCCTATGTAAAAAAAAAAAAAGAAGATATCTAGGTCAAGGAAAAGATGAAAATCACTTTTGGTATGCTAACTTCGATCCTATTGCTACTTCGTCCATATTGTAGCTAATGAAGTCCCGCATCTTATATGATTTGTGAGAAATTCCACATTCAACCGCCATCTTTCTTTTTAGGCCACCTAAACGGTCTGTGATTGGTTTAAATTTGAATGTGTCAAGTGATTTGACTTGGCGCCTTTTTTGTATTCATGCGTTTATTTTTCAGTCTGAGAAAGAACACGGAACGATACAGACTCAAATCAGCGGTTCCCTCACTAGGGAACCAAGACAATTCCTTCATGGACACCAAACAGTCGGTGAACGAAGGACATATCTCTACAAGCAGAGATAACTTATTTTGCTGAACCTATTCAAATCAAGGAAGACATTCTACTAGTGTTCGGCATGTTATTATCCGATCATTGGAACTTATCTTATTTCTTCTTGAGGCTCATGGGGCTCACATTATGCCTGATTATAGGCGCCATCATTTCCGCCGTGTTCTCCATGATTTTCATGGATCCTTCCAAAGGAACAATGAACTAAAATTCCAACAATAGAAATTCATACTAAAGGCTCCATGCATATGGGGGCAAATTGGGCCACCGTTTTGCAAAGGACTATACCAGAACCGAAGAACTTTCATTGCTGTTATTTGTGAATAAATTTTGAGTTTAAAGGTATGGCTTTTGTTCGTGGAATTCATTTGCTTCTGCAGAGAGGAATTTGAGTATGTAGGAAAGAAATTTCTTACAGATTTTAACACTGAAAATTTGGCTATGGTCAAAATTTTGATGCAATTTCAACTTCCGATATTTCCAGATTTGATATATAGATCTAGTGCTTTTTGATAACAATAACCCCTATGCAAATTTGAAGCGTGATCAAATAGTATTTTTTTTTAAAATTTGTTTTCATTATCAATGTTTCCATGGCATAACTTTGGAAATACTTAATACAATATGGAGAAGTAAAACACAGATAAGACTTTGGCCTATCCTTATGTTGTCAGTTGTAAGTATGCGATCTCATGACTGACTTATGTTCTTGTTTAGAATGAAATGAAGTTCGACTAGGCTTTGACGTCACTCTCAAACACTTTTACTGAAAAAAATAAATAACAGTAAGAACACTAAGTTATAGCAAATTCAACCATGCCAGTGAAACGCCAAAATGAAAAGTCGTCAGGAAACATAGTCGACATTTAAAAATAAGCAGTCAAAAATGAGGCTAGCTAAGGAAGGCCGATAATTCCTGTTTATAATTTTCTAGTTTGACAAAAATTAACAAAGTACTGAACTCCAATCTATGTCCTGACTTTCATGAAAAACACTCGTCTAGCTGAAACCACTATCAATAATTTCCCCCACTCTTTATTTGTGCTTAAACCTAAACATAGACTCCATGAACAATGCTTCTTTCTTAGAACTGCACACCTGTGGAATTCTGTTTCGTTTTCCTGCTTTCCAACTGACTACAATTTGTGTTCAAGTCCAATGTGAACAAATTCTTGATGAACCTTAAGTAATCCAATTTACCAAATTTCCACTACTAACAATGACTACGGCATCTTCCCCTTCATCACTGTACATTCATTAACCCTTATCCTTGAATTGCCTCCGGCCTTTGATGTGGTGGCTCCTTCGTAAAAAAAGACTCCATGACCGTTCAAAATTAAAAATGAATTTGGAAGCATTTAAATTGTTTCTGCGAAAGATATAAATTCTTCAAGCGAAAACACTCGTCTAGCTACAACCATTGTGAATAATTTTTCTTTCTTCCTCTGTGTACCTAAAACTGAATGGAATTTCCATGAGCAGAGTTTCTATCCAAAAATTGTTCGTCTGTCGAATAAAAGCTTCTCAATTGACTACAGCATGCCCATCATTTTATAGTTCAGTGTTAACAGTCTTGTTGAGCCATCCCATTAAGTAATCAAATTCAGCCGAGATCAAACCATGGTCTTCAATCATCAAGGTGTTTGTCTTAACATTTACCAGATACAAACAACCATATCCTTGAGTGGCCCTTGGGCCTTGATGGGCAGTGACACGTTAGTAAAACAATAAAAGTTTTAAAATGCGATCAAGATAACATATGCCATATGATAAAAACGTGGTTCAGACATTTTTTTAAGCGAAAGATGTTTGCAAATGTTTGAATGTGTGCATTTGAGTTTTGCTTGTGTCAGTGTAACGTTTTCATTGATGAGCAATCAATAATCCAAATAAATATGCCAAATATTTCTATATGTTTGTCTTTTTATTCTCTGCATCATCACTGTTTCTCTTCGCCATGGTTCATGAGTGGACGTTTCATCTAGGTATTGTCAATTGTCTCATCCATTTAACTAAGACGAAAAAAACTGTTTTCATGAAAAAAAAAAAAAAAGACAGAAAGAGAGGTTTGCTGAAAGTTTTCATATATAGTATTACGAAGTGCCTTTAATAAGTTTCCACTTTTTTTTGTACAGACATTTAAAATTGTTATAGACTCTTGAAAATTCATGTTATTGCTATACATCTTATGAGATGACTGACCAATTTTTAAGATTACAGGTTCAAATGTGCAGCTACTACAAGAATTCGCATACATCCTAAGAAATGTGGATGGGGGGGGGCAAAGAGTTGAATTGATTGTCACAGCTGATGAATTTCCAAAATGCAATCTGAACGTGAGGACATTTTAGAAGAATGATCTGCAATAAAATTTATTTTCAAACTTTGAAAAATGCCAGACTTTTGGACTATCTTGCATGAATCGAGCATCAGTTTTTAAGTGGCATAAAAGATTCAAGGAAAGCAGAGAGTCTGCGAGGGATGATAAGAGGTGTGGGAGGAGTAAGGAAGTCAGAACACTAGAGTTGATTGGCCAAATAAAGAATTTCATAAGGACACAGTTTGATGTCAGTGTAGAAACTGTACACAAAATTATTTGCGAGGAACTGAAGATGCAGGAGAGTTGCGTGAAAATTGTCCTAAGGGTGTTCAGAGAAGATTGAAGACTATTTGACCAAGATGGGCATCAAGACTGTTCCTCACCCTCCCTATAATCAAGACCTTGCTCCCTGCTATTTTGGTTATTTCGTAACCCCCAGAAAAACCTGTCTGAAAAAGTCTGTCGTTATGAGACAACTGATGTTGTAACGGGGGTTATTGACACGCTCACAGAAGACAACTTCCACACGCTCTCCCAGAAGTTGTTGGAACGGTACAACAAGTGCATCGCAGATGGAGGAGGTTACTTTGAAGGAGACTTGAGTTTCATGTATTCAATATCAATAAAAGTGCCCATACAAAAAAAATCTGGAAACTTATCGAAGGCACCTCATATTTGGAGAGGGTGGATTCAGGAGAGAGAGAGAGAGACAGACAGAGCGTATCACTTGACTGTTTTGTCTATGGCATTTGACCTTTGCCCCTACCTTGTCACCCATCTTTCATTCAACCTTGGAAACGATTTTGTTTGACCTTTGTCAAAATTACACACTAATTAACTGAAGTAGGGTATCCAATATGTAACATAAGTATGAAGAGTTTCGATGTGAGTGAAATGTATCTCAGGTGCTTCTATTGTACCAGTCACAATTGAAAATCACAGTTCAAGTAAAAAACACTTTGATTGCTGAAATAAGTTTTCTCATGAAAAATTAGAAAAAAAATGATTGAAAATTGCAGTTTCATTGTTCCACATCATTCATTTTTACTTGCTAGTTCCCTTAAGTGAAATTGTCTGGATCTCTTTTGCACTTGGTTCACCAAGAATATTAGTTAGGTAGGACTTCAGGTTCTTCTGAAGCCCTGTGGCACCTATAATACCTGGTATGATTGATATTTCTCTAAGATTCCAGTTTCTTTTCATATCATACATGAGACCTTGATATTTGATATATTATTTCCTCCATCATTACGACCATATAATCCCTACAGCCACCTACTTTGAAAATGCTGTGAAACCTGACAGTTATGTGGAATAAGTCAGATAAAGTGGCAACCTTGGTTGAAGTGAGTGTCCCTAATATAAATCATTTCCAACTGTTCTTTCATGTTGATGTTCCCAGGACTTGCTGCTACATTGGATGTTTAATTTTTTACAGATGGTCCAGTGGAGGTACTTACATACTCCACCATGTCTCTCTGTGTAGTAGCCATCCCACAAAAGACCTTGCAACTTGATACCAGATGGCTCACACTTTCCAATTCTGTGTGGCAAAAACTGCATTTGTTGTTATTACTGAAACCTGCCATCTTGAATGCATGGGTCATCAATCCCTATTGGTGTCATTTAGAATTAAAGAAAATACAGAAATGTCTATTATGATGTTCTTACCAGTCATGGAACAAAGATGAAAAATTCTAAAAATCACATAAATCTAAAAATCAAGTAGTTTTTTTGTTTTTTTTATTCAAGAAAATCAAATTTTACTGTTTTGATAAGAGTGACCTCCCCCCCCCCCACAAAAAAACGTTATATTACAATCAACAAATCAGTGGATAAGGGCAGACAATCCTAATGCATGTGGAAACTGTCAAAACAATCACTGATTAGCCACCCTTATGCTCACTCAGAAAAACGTCTGTAACTTATTGGTGAACAACGACAAATGTGTTTTTTTGTATATATATAAAAAATAAAAACTACTTGATCAATTTTTATGATTTTTGGAATATGCAATCTTCATTCTGTGATATGTAGGTATAATATAGAAGTTTTTCTTCATTTTTGTTTATCACTACAAGTGCCATATTATATTGTCAATTTTTTTTTTTTAACTGGGGGTCACCACTTATCAAGGCCCGAAGGCCACTCAGGGATAAGGGTTATTGCGTGTACAGTAATCAATGAGATACTATTGTAGTAATCATTAGTATTGGGGGTTTTGATAGAGTGTCTTATTGAAGGGGGCGGTTTGTCAGTTTATTTATGTTGGACTTGAAGACGTCCAAGTTGTAGTCAGGTGGGAAACAGGCAAGCGGCAGAGAGTTCCACTGGCGTGCAGTTCTAAGAAAGAAGCCTTGCTCATGGAATCTACGTTTGGATTTAGGCACAGATAGAGAGTGGAGAAAATTATTGACAGTAGTTTCAGCCAGACGGGTGTTTCTTGTGAAAGATTGGCGAGAGGGGACGAGGGATTGGAGCGCAGACGAGCACCTGCCATGGAAATAACGATAAAACAAAGACAGGCTCGCAACGTTTCTTCTGTGGGAGAGAGGTTGCAGGGAAGAGAAAAGGGCATCCCCCACTAAACCACGAAGTCTATTTTGTACTCTGTCAAGGCAGGATAGGCTGTTTTTAGCAGCTCCTGCCCAGATGTGACAGCAGTACTCCATGGACGTACTTGGCTTTTATACAGATAGAGAATTGCATCAGTAGTGAGATATCTTCTGGAGTGGTAGAAAGATCCCACCATTTTCCCAGCGTCCTTGGCAACAGATTTGATATATGTGTTCCATTTCAGATCAGGAGTAAAGGTCAAACCCAGAAGCTTGTCAAAATATGGAGCCTCCCCAAGACGAGAGCCATTCATTTCAATTGATGCCAGATAGGGATCAAAGCGTTGATGATGTAAAGATAGAAGCTTGGTTTTGGATGCACCTCTTCCCCCATTGTACCACATGCTCAAGATCAGAGGAGAGAGAATTAGAGAGAACTTTGTCATTTACGGCCTTTGATGTGCTGCCATAGATGGTCGTGTCATCAGCATAGATATCAACGAATGATTTAAGTATGTGTTTAGGGAGATCATTGATATAGATCAGGAAGAGAGTTAGGCCCAGGATGGACCCCTGGCGGATTCCAGCATTAATACAGTGGGCCTCTGATTTCTGCCCATCAACCACTACTTTTATGAACCTATCAGAGAGAAATGATTTAATGATTGAGAAAACATTTCCAGTAATACCGTAGCTGGAAATCTTGTGAAGTAGGCCTTTATGCCATACCTTATCGAAGGCCTTCGATATGTCAAGAGCAATTGCCCTGGAAAGGAAACCTTTGTCAAGAGATTCACTAATCCTATGAGATATAACCGTTAGCACATCCGCTGTAGATCTTGCAGAGCGGAAACCATATTGCATGTCACTAAGAAGGTTGTTTCTGTTGAGGTGGTTGACTTCTTTATTTAATATGGATTCCAACAACTTACTCATGACACACAGGAGACTTATTGGTCTGTACTGAGAGGGAGATGACTTTTCACCTGAATTCTTAAATACAGGGCATACTGATGAGGTTTTCCAGGGTGTTGGAAAGCACTTCTCCTTAAGGCAACGCTTAAACAGTTTTGTAAGTATGGAGGCAAGTTCTGGTTGGAGGTTTTTCAGCACTATAACTGGAATGACGTCAGGGCCAGTTGCTTTACTGGAATCAATGTTCTTGATTAGCTTGGCGACCTCATGCACAGATATTTGTATGTTGCATAGCG
This sequence comes from Euprymna scolopes, assembly GCF_053919585.1. Lineage (NCBI taxonomy): Eukaryota > Metazoa > Mollusca > Cephalopoda > Sepiida > Sepiolidae > Euprymna > Euprymna scolopes. The sequence continues at coordinate 73,362,801 of NC_136502.1, forward strand.
TGTTGTCTGTTATAGGAGGAAATACAGGGAGTTGATGGTCATTGTCGCATAGGGTAGAATTAGCTGCAAAGTTCTTGGCAAATAGTCTGGCCTTGTCTGATGCTGACGAGATGACCTCAGGTCCATTGATGATAGTTGGGATAGAACGCACACTTCAGTTCAAGATCCTGTTTGCTATTTGCCAGAACTGGTGGGAACCAAGCCGCTGCTCAGCTACTTTGGATTTAACAGACTAAGCATATAGCTCTCTTGCATGTTTTATTACTCTTTTACAGTGGTTGCTGGCAGTTCTGAAAGCAGCTTTAGTCTCAGTACATCTATTATGTTGGTAGCTATGGAAAAAGTGATTTCTGTGTGCGATAGCAGCAGCACATTCAGGGGAGAACCATGGCTGGCTGTTAGGTTTTTGTTGGAATTTTTTGGATGGTATGAATCGGTCTATGCCTACAATTAACCATTCGGTCAGGTCTGATACTATAGAGGACACATCCATTTTAAACATGGAATGCAGAGGTAGGTTAGATATGAATGTACGGAAGCTATCCCAGTCAGCCATAGAGTATCGATATACAGTACGGTGGAGAGGTATGCAAGTGCATTCCTTCAGTGAAGTATTTGAAGTTAGCTTATCCCATACCACCATCAGTCTCATCAGTGGATGTTTTCATGAACAAACTTATTACATCTTGTCACAACCATCACGATGGAGATTTACCTATGATTAGATGATTATATCTATTAGGAATTGGCTCAATGGGTGGCATGCTGAACATTGGGTGTTGACAATGGGCCTTAATGGAATACCATCTATATGAATCTTAGTAAGGCAGTATAGGTGTGATAGCTTGCTGTAATGTTGAACTAGTGGTCTGTATTTTCATACTTAGATATGATAGTTCCAATAGAGGTAGCAACCTTGAATAAATCCCAGGCACAAGGAGATGATCTAAGATGGAAAGTGAGACAAGCACTAAAGAATTCAAAACCTCCAAAGCGTAAATTCTCAAAGGAAGGAGTATAAGATATCAAGTCACTATGCAGTGCTGATGATATCATAATACTACCAGCAGACAAAGGCAATGTTACAGTATTAATGGGTAGAATATTCCAAGAAATAGGATCTGGTGACTACTGTAAAGTAAAATAGAATCCAACTTTGAAAACAGAAAGTTATCACAAATCCTCAGTAAGAACAAGGACATAATACCACCTGTAAAATACAGACAGCTAGTTCAGCATTATGACAACTATAAAAACCCGCTAACCACTGCGCCACAAGTCCTTGCCTGGAAAAATTTTGTCATACGTCCCACATGCTTTGGGCCTAGTTATAAGCGTGGCAACCCTGCTTTTTACTTTCTGTCGAGGTGCTTCCTCAGTTTCTTTAGGTGGTGCATTAACGTCTGATGTCCTAACTCGTAATCTCTGATTCCCTGCTATTCTGCATGATTTGCCCTTGGAGTCAAATTAGTGGGGTGGTTTCTTGCATCATGCCCTTCATGTTTGCAGGTCCAGCATATCAATCCTTCCTTGCATGTAAACCATATTGAAAGTCCTATGCCCTTCTTCAGGGATCGGCTTATGCTTGCCAATCTCTCTTAATCTTGCCTCTAGATTTTGCCTTTGAACTCCCTCTATTCCACACCTTTCCTTCTCCACTTCAGATATCCATTGACCAGAACGGAGTGTCATGGTGCTTTGCTTTTGGGTATGCGAGGACTGTCAACCCATGCATGCACTTGACCAGTTCATCAACACTCTCCCAATCAGCCATTCTTAATTGGGATAGCTCCCTATGGTCTCTACTGCATTCTTTTCATCAGCTTATTTTTTTTTCTAACTTCATGCTAAATTCAGATCCAGTTACTCTTTGATTATTTTTGTAAATGGTGCAAATCAACTCTGATACTGGCTCCTGTCATCCTTTCCCAGGCCAACAGCGCCATTTTACAATCCATTAGCCCATACACTAATCCCTTCTATCATCGCCAGCCATTCCTTCAGGTCAACAGCATTTCCCCCCATACAGAGGTGTGCTTATTCCCCATGTCGGTTTTTCTATTTTCATTGGAAGTTTGCACCCCTCCTCCTGATTGGTCTTCCTCTATCATGTTTCACACAATTTACTACTAATATTACCACCCATATTACAGAACTACCCTCAACTCCATGCAAAGTGTTGAATACAAAATAAAAACTAGGCACAAAATTGAAGAAAGTGAAGAGAAGGAATCAAAATGTGAACTACCTTCTTGCTTCTGCTGACAAGCGATTGTTTTGGCGAGCTGGCCTTTGTCTGTATAGTCAATTGACTAAAGTCTGTGGTCAGTCTACGCTCTCAGTCTCTTAATAAAAGAACCCTTTCTTTTCTTTTGGGGAAAAAATTTGTTGACCAAAAATCTGTTGTATCCTGGTCAAATGTATAATGAAATTGTGATACCCTGATCATAACAGCAGCAACACATATACTCTACTCACTCCTCCAACGATGTCCAGCAGGCCCTGGGTGTTGAAAGATACTGTCTGGTGAATTACCACTTCCCCACTTTGTGACAAGATTGAAAATCGTCCGGCATTGGTCACCAAAGGCTGTATCATTGGAGTGCAGAAATCATTTAAGCCAACAGAAGAAAAAATAACACTGACAATTGGTATTTTGGATAATGTAACAATAACTATTCTTAGAAAACAGTCATACATTCTGATAATTCACAAGTCTTAGGTCCTTAATATTCATAGGGAACATTAGTTTGAACAGATACATGAATGGCATTGCTGCGGCTGCTGCGAGGAAGGTGGGCTCTCTCTACCAAGCTAGAAAGTTACTTACACCTGAAAGTATCCTGTACCTCTACAAAGCTACCATTTGCCCATGTATGGAGTATTGTTGTCATATTTGGGCTGGTGCATCTGACACCTGGACCGTGTTCAAAAGAGAGTCGCCAACCTAATAGGTCCTAAACTGTCAGCTAGGTTTTAGCCTCTCCTCCATTGACCAAATGTTGCATCCCTGTCTGTTTTACAAGTATTTTAATAGTATATGCTCCGACTAACCCTTGCACACTCTTGGTGTAAATACTCTCGAAAGCCTGAAAAGCAGCAAAATCCCACCCTGACACAGCAGGGACTCTCAGATGCTAGAAAGCCTTCTACTCTAACGATTTCTTCCTTAGAACTGCTACACTTTTGAATTCACTTATGGGTTCCTGCTTTTCCAACTGCACTGACATGCAGAAGTTCAAGTGTAATGTAAACAGGCATCTTGCTGCCCAACTCCCTACATAGTATCCTTGCAATCATGTCCCAGATAGTAGCCCCCTACATCAAAGTGGCACCATGCCTTGTTTGGGGTGAAAATGTAATAAAAAAAAAAATAATGTGTCTAGATGGCACCCTTTTGTAAAATCTGGGCAATTTTCAAATTCAGTCAACAACCGGGTCAGTCTCTTAGCGTTGTGATGTACAATGAGAAGAAAACCAAGTTTTCTGAGTGATTTACAAGTTTAGTCACCAATCCTAAGTCAATGGGTCAGTCTCTCAACAACGTGCAGTTCAATGTGGAGAAAGCAAAGTCAGTCTGGATAATTTACAAGTTTAGTCACCAACCTTAAATTTGCTGGTCAGTCTTTCAACAGCGTGCAGACCAGTGGGGAGCAAAATGGAATCTCTCAGCTCAGTTCAGTTGGGTTTCTCTCGGACTTCTGACTCTCTCTTTCTTTCCTGTTTGACTGTGTTATATTAAAAGATCAAGCCATAATCCTGCCCCTTTTACCAATAGAATTTAACTCAATTCCTGATAATGTATTATTGTTCAAATTTCTTGCCACGTTGACTGGTTCTTAATATTTGAGGATTCGCCCTTCTGACACTGAAATGGTCAACGGATTTATAACATACCTTTCTTTCCTTCTTCTATTTTCTACCTCTCTCTGCCCCAATAAATATGAGGTTTCTCCTCACATTTTTAGGCTGGTCTCCAAAAATCATAATACCCTTTTATTATCTGTTCCAATCACAGAAACAGGGATTATCAGCAGATATTTTTTAATTAAAAAATCAATGCAATGCCTTTTTCAGTTTGATAAGTAATTCTTAATCACTTGACATATTTTGGGAAACTCATCAATGGCGTCTTGTTTTTCGATATCGGTGAATCACAATATTCCATTTATGCTGACGAGGAAAACGAAGCCAAAAGACCATACTCAGCGAAATGTTTTAATATGACTAGACAAAGGGATATTACTTTTTATCAACAATTTTATTTCTTCATATCTCTGAGACAAATGAAATCAACAAGGCTTCCTCTTCATTATTGAACGGATAATTTCTTTTCACCGCACAAAATAACTCAAAGGCTCCCCTGAAAAGGAATAGGATATTTATTTATCAATCGTTTTTTTTCCTCGCATTTTCACGACATCTATGAGCAATTAAAATTTTCTGCTTAGTCTCTTTTTTTCATTTTCTTCTTTAACTATCTTCTTTTCCACTGGCTGAATCTCAACAGCATTACCATTCTTTTTGTTTTTTAACCTACCAGTATTGTCACATTCTTTTATTGAATGTTATCTGTTTCTCCCTTTGTACAATTTTTACAGTGATTATTAAATAAAATTTACAACATCAGCATCAACCTCTTTTTTTCTCAAGCTTTGCATGTAAACTACATTAAAATAAAAACAAAAAAATGAGTGACAAAGATTTTTGATTTTTTTTTTGGATCTTTTAAAGATTTTGTTATACCTTTAGCTAAGATGAAAGTGTACTACATGTTCTGTCATCGATTGAAGTAAAAAGAATACTTCTTTTCTGAGGCAATTGATTTTTTTTTGGGGGGGGGTCTCATCCAGTTTTGTTACCTGGATCATAAGGAGTTGGTGTTAGTGATTGCATTGAATTAAGAGTGAAAGGAGCAACTTCAAGGAACTTCTGTTATTACTAACCAGCAGAGTGTTACGATTCTTTACAAACGAAAGAGTCTATCAAACATGTATAAGTAGTATCATAATATATGGAAGTAAAACCTGGCCAGTGGCGATTGAGGACGTGTAGCATGGAGTGAAATGATATGAGAATGAAATAATGTGAATCTTAAAGGCAGACTTAGATCTGATGACCTCAGAGGAAGATTAAATTTGGTTAAAAGAGACATGAGCAGAACAGGAGACTTTGGTGGTATGTTAATGTTGAATGGATGGAGAGTCTTTAGGTTAGTAGATATAAAACAATTGAAATAGTATGGTTAGTTTACAGAGGAAGCCAAGCAAAATATGGAAGGAAGTGATAAAGATGGAGGAGAGAAAAAGAGATAAGTAAAGACCTGGCCAGAGATAGTCAAATTAAGAAGTCAATTTCTACAAACTGTACAACACATGCCGGTAGTATGTAAAATGCATGTTAAACTAAATATAATAATGAAGATTCAGAGCCCCCCCCCCGCCCACTTTTTGGGGCATATCTCCACATAATAAAACTAACCTTTTCCACCTCTGCCCTCATGGTGAGGCAAGTAAATAGAGATTTCTAAAGCAGTAGATTTTCTAACTCTCTACTCCACAACCCTGAAAAGTAAAAAAATGTATACCAACGAGGCCAATTGTCTCAAACACTTTAATGTGTCCAGAATTAGACTTGATAATTTAGAGTTTGAAAAGGAAAGTCAAATAACAGATTATCATTTGGGTGATGAGATGGGCAGTTGCATCCATGGAAACAAGATCGGCCCCTGAGGTAGTTCTTGCACATGGGGATACTTGATGTGTGTCGACAGCATTATTTTTATTTTTCAATCAAAACTCACGCACAGAGTCCATGCTCAGATGACATTTCTAGTCATTTGGAAATTGGCCATTGTCTTGTTGTCAACATCCAGTTTTATTAAATTTATGTACATTTTGGGATTCAGGAAAAAGAATACATTTGGAAAGTATTTTAAAAATTTATTAAAATCAAGTAAAAAAAAAAATACAGGGCATTACAGAACCAAAAAATATCACAATATTTTAAAATAAAATTATTACATTCTCAATGTTTAAAAATCAAGGTTATTTTAATATCATTCCATTCACAATTCATAAACATAGTGGAATCTCTATAAAACAAAAAAAAACATGTTTCTATATTTAATCATTGTTATTGAGTGATTGGATTTGAACAAACAAAATCAGTACTGGTCTTTTAAATCATGAACACTGAACTCTCCAACTTAAATTAAATTCTTTAATTCTTTGTACTTTAAAAGGCACACAAGGAGAAGATGGTTCATTTTGAAATTGATAGAATTAGAAAAAGTCAAATGAGGAAACAAATAACAAAAGCAAAAAGACAGTGCGAACAAACAAATGGATGAATGATTTTAGAGCAATTTTACCTCTATAATGCCCCCCAAGGAAGGGGCAACCAGAGTTATCCCAGAAAATCTGTTCTGGCAAAAATTTACTTTCACTATGACTAATGTTTGTGTAAAATGTTCTAAAAAAATCCAAGTTATTGAAAAAAGTGCAAAACAAATGGATGAATGGGAGTGAATAGGGTTCTACATTGCATGTAAATCACTCGCTGACGACTAAAAAAAATAAAAATAAAAAATAATTTTTAAAAAGTTGAACAAAAGGTTATCTTTTTGGCAACTTTTTTCAAACAATAAAAGGCTTAGAACAATACTTTTTCTTTTTTAAATGAAAGTTGTTTAAAGAAATATCTCTAAAACTAAAATGAATGTGATCATGTGGTATCCGTTGGCAAAATTTTAACAGTCGGCTTTTTTTTAAGTATCCCAAAACAAAAATCATTAGAAAAATGTTAGAATTATGCATTATGCTGATTAACGGTTGTAGTTAAGGTCTTCTGAAAATAAAAAAACAAAACTATTTTGCTATCTGTTAAATAAATATGGCGTTCTATTTAAGTTATTGTGGTAAGCCAATTTTGAACTCTTTTCTTTTCTTTTAAATATTTACATTTGATTAAAATAATCAGCAGTTAAACATTTCTTTTGGAACTTTTTCCACAAAAACAAAAAAAAACTGAAAAAACATTGATTTTAGTTTAGATAACTTTTTACAGATGAAACTATATCAAAAATTTTTTTCAACTTTTTTTTTTTTTTTTTTTTAAATGAAGGTTTTAAATTTCTAACTTTATGCACAGGTAATTTTACCCATGACTCTGAAAATATTTTTTAGAAAAAAAAAAAAATTTTTTTTATTAATTTATTTTTTATTTTGAAATTGTGATATAGTCTTGTTTTTATCAACTATTTTAATATGAAGGTGAGGTGGGGGTGGGGGGTAGTAAAGTTAAAAAACGTTTCTCTTCTAATTTTTGAGCGCTTTTACACTATCAGAAGAAAATTTTGGAAATCGTAATACTGAATTTCACACGAAAACAATGGTATCTACGTGTTCCTCGTATTTTTAAGATTATATCCGAAAATTACGATAAGGTAGAAAATTATTTATTAAAGAAAATAGAATAAAAAAACAAAAAAAACAAAAAACAATCGTATTTGCTTATGTAAGACACAGTAGAGTTTAAAAGGGAGATAATTTCCTCCCGATAATTCTTAGAAACCCAGAAAAAGTTTTCTGAATTTCCAAGTGGACCCGAGGAAATTGAATCTGTGCAATATTTATTTTTGCTCAAATAAAATCCGTATTTTTTATTTCCTGCATGCCCATGAACTTTTGGCAGGTTCGCAAATGTATTCCTGTCAGAGAGACATGTTAATGAGACACAAACTCGATTTATAGGACGGATTCAACTGGAGGTGTAGTGATAGCAAATGCAACAAAAATGTATCCGTATGGAGGAAAAGTATATTTTCTAGGCCAAATCTTGATGTACAAAGCATTTTGTTGTTTATCTACGATTGAGCTCATCAAAGAGCTACATATGAAACTATAGCTTCTAAATGTCAAATGGGATCCAACAGCGTTATCATGCATTGGTGACTGCTAATGTGTGAGTGCTGTATTAACTACTTTGGCGAATAGGCTTTCGTCTATTCGCCAAACAAAAATACAACACAGGGCGGATGCCGTAAAAGTTATGAGGTTTTGGTGGCTAAAAAGCTGGTTTCCTCATGACCGTTCCACGCAGAGATGCAGAAATGTTGATCCCAATCATCAAACGTTTCATCCGATCAGCGACAATGATGTCTCCGATTGCTGGAGAGCTACAACTCTTTGTCTACTGAAGGATTCCACCATTTGCGTGTGAATCACCAATACTATTTCGTAGACCTCAGCACAGCAGCAACAACAAACCATGTAGAATGCATGTGGCTAGAAATCAAGAAATGCAATAAGGTAGAATGTGGTACTTACATGCAAATGGTCGAATCCTACCTCGCTAAATTTATGTGGAGTTAGAAATTCAGGAACAACCCATTTAAGGTCATTTTTAATGCAATCAGTACCCAGTTTATACATAAAAAAGTGCTTTAATGTCAATTCAACAGTTGCAAAAAACTTGTATACGTTATTTTTACGAGATTTATTTTTAAGCAAACATTTTTATATTAAACAATTATAAAAACAAATCTTAAATGAAAAACAAACTCAGAAACACTGTATATAGGTTATATTTTGTTATTTGTTAAACATTTAGAGTTACTTCCCTTGTTTATGTTTTCGCTTTGATTTATTTTATAAAAACAAGATGGCCGCAATTTTTCACCTGCTGACACAATTAAAGTGTTTTTTTTTTTTCTTTTAGTAATTCAGTAATATTCAGGTAATTTCAACTACATAATTTGGATTGACAAAAAAAATCAGTAGAAACTATTGAAAACTCTATAAGAATTCAATTGGACACCTTTTCAATTGTGCTGATTCATAAACATAATTTTAATCACAAAAATCTTTTTTAATGTCTATTTTGCTTGGCTTTGTTAAGCAATTCTTTTCTTTTCTTTTATTTTGTTTTAACTGTCTCCGGAAATTGTGTTTTTATTCACAAATTGGAACCACACTTACAGTAGATTATGAAACTTATATATACTAAAAAATTATAAAATTATATGTTTATTAAAAAATCATCTTCACCGGACTGATATGATAAAATATTTACTGGATATCTCATCGAACCAAAGGAGAAACCAAGGAATCATGCCAACTTCGGATTGCTACTTTGTGCTGGGGAAGAATCAGGATACGCATTGGATATTTTACCACCCTGCTACCAAAAACTCTCACTTCAGGATTTACCATTCAATTTGGATATGAAGTTCAATATCTTTTCATTCTGAACCAATATCTAATTTCCCTTACTCTATGATTTAAAAACTTTTAATTATGATTTTCTATATTCATTACATTTAGCAAATTAGGTATAAACCATTATAATATTTGCTAACATTTTTCCTGAGGAGATGGGTAAACATCGAAAACCTATAGATATACTTATTGAAATGTATTCTTTGTCTTGAATGCACTAAAAATTCTAGATTTGAAATTTAACTGTTTCACATCATAAAATTTTAATTAATAAATTATATAGTGACGTAGTCCTTAAATTGAATTACGTATTTAAATATCAAATCTTAGGCCAACGAGAAATGTATCAGTTTTTAGTTATTTTTATATTTTATCACCAAGGCAAAATGAACATGATTTCCGAGAGAGAGAGAGAGAGAAAGAAAGAGACAGGGAATATAGAAGAGAGAGAGAGAGGTAAGAAAAGCCTTTTAACACGCATGACCCGGTCAACAAGATGACCGGGTGAACACATACTTTTCAACCTGAACACCTGCTAATTGCTAAGCAACAAAGGAAAAAAAAGAAGGGATAAGAAATGTATTGAGAAGAGAGAGAAAGAGAGTGAGAGAAAAAAAGAGGAAAAGAGACCTTTTGGTACAAGACAGTTACCGCCTGGCCACCGCGCCGAGTGGGCGTGGAAAAAAATTCCCACCCCGTGCTGAGAATATATCTCTCTTGAAAGACACACTGAACAGCCGAACATATTTGAGGTTAGCTCAACATGTCGGGAATACAAAAATTTCTAAATTCTCACACTTTCAAGGAGTTATGTAAATCTGGAAAAGACAGCATCCTAGCACTAGATAAACATTATGAACCAGATGTTAGGCCAGGAGAGTATTATTAGTTAGGATGGTAATAGAGCATCTTGTTGACAATTTCTTAGTTGATGAAGCAGTTTTAAGAACTCTCCTCTGAAGGTATGCCTGAATCTCAGCAAGAAAGATGGGAGGAGTTCGACATCCCCACCTTGTACCAACGTTCCACGCATCTAATGTGGACGGATACTTTCAGCATTTTGAAAAAATTGCTCCAAGTGTAAAGTGGCCCCTTGAAGTTTAGCCCATGCTCTTGCAGACAGCATTGAGAGGAAGAGCACAAGAGTTATATGCCTCTCTCTCGAGTGAGGATTGTTCGAACTATAATATTATAAAATCCGCCATCCTCAAATCCTATGAATTGGTATCCAAGGCATATCGGCAGAAGTTTAGATCATATCAGAAAGAGGACAAACAGACTTATGTGGAATTTTTTCGGCAGAAAGAAACAAGTGGAAATAAGTGGAGTTCTGCTAAAGGTGCAGAGTCTGATTATGATAGGCTCCGGCAGATGGTCCTCATGGAAGAATTCAAACGTTGTTTCCCTGACAACCTAAAAGTACTTTTAGACAAACGTCAGATTGCCACAACCTTTGAAATGGCGATTCTAGCCAATGAGTATGCCCTTACACACAAGAGGAGTAAAAATGGAATTTATCCATTCGAGGGTGAAATTCATGCAAATCCCCAGAGAACATCTGTCACAGACCCTAGTTGTAATACAGGTTCAAAAATTACCGTATATCAACCTCCCAGCCCAAGAAATAGATCCCCGAAAATAAATCGACCATCCACCTGTCAATGGATGGACAGGTGGAAACCCATAACGTGCCACTTGTGCAAGAAGGTAGGACACATCATGAGGGACTGTCCGGTAAGGAAGAATACCAAACATAGAAAGGGGATGGATTATAAGCCACAAGGCTTCATTACCTCATGCAAGGACAGTATTAGAAAAGGATAATAACCATTTATGTCAGAGGGCCTAGTACATACAGTAGATAATCAAAATCGACGACCAGTAAAAATCTTGAGATATGAGGGCAACCTAATTTCTAATTTTAAAAAGTAAAATACCGGATGGACAGAAAACAGCCACTGGTGAATCTGTCGCCATTCAGAGAATTGGTTGATGTCCTACTCCCTGAATCTTCCTTGATTCGACCACAGTAAGCGGTCCGGTAGAAGTAGGAGTTGTAGAAAATCTACCCATGAAAGGCATTTCACTATTGTTAGGGAACGATTTGGCCGGTGAAAAAGCTATATCAAAATCGAGAGTAATAGCTAAGGTAGATGCTGATAAATTTGAAGGAGATAAAGAAGAGGAAGGAAACACTAAATTAGAACCAGATACCCCACTGACGGATTTAAAAGAAAACAATATACCTAATAAAAATTTAAGAATTCCCAAGAATCAAGTAAAAAACATTAATTTAAATACAGCATCAAAATTTCAAAATCCGATATTACACACAAAGTGTTATCGAAATAAAGTACTCCCTATACATGTTGAGGTGATGTGCAACAAAATAGTCAGAAAATCCATTTCTAACAAGTCGAGAACCCACAGACAGAATCATTTTAGAAGTTCGATCATAGTTAATAAATTTTTTTATAACGAGAGAGGTTCAGTAAATAATTTTGATAAGTTTCGATGTCAGATTAAGTAATGTGAAGGTGGGTAACACATAGTGGGCTGGGAGCGGCTTTTTTCGGACATTTTTAATTATTTCAATATAGATTGGTGCTCTGGCTGAATTTTTGGATTTGTGTGCTGATTATTGTTAGTAGACATAGAAACTGAAATGATCAATCTGTATAGAAAAGTCCTTCTTCAAGAACTTTTCTAAAATTGGTAGGGGATGTGATACATTTATAAAAATGTATAATAAATTTTTATTGATTTTCAAACTGAGAGATTATTTTTGTGCTAAAAAAAAAAAAAAGGAAAAACAAAGCAGATTGTCGTCTGCTCATTTCCATTATATAAACAAAAACATGAGGAAAAGAGAAGGAAACTTGTGAACAGGAGGAGAAGGAAGAGAAAGAGATACTATGAATGAAGGCTGGAAGGAAAGAGAAAAGAAAGTTCATAGACAAGAGAGAGAGAGAGAGAGAGAGAGAGAGAGAGAGGGGGGGCAGAGAAAAGATAGACAGAAATAAACCTATATAGAGAGATAGACAATATAGAGATAGAGGGGACTGAAAAAAAGTTGTCAACAAGTAGTTAGAGCCCTGTGCTGAAGAGTGAAAGTCGGGGGTGTCGAAGGCAGCGGAACAGACGACAGTGACGACCATAACGTGGGGTGACCGACCCTCGCACGTATTCGCCAAAGGAAAACATAAGTGAGGAGAGGTGATGGATAAAGAGAGAAGAATCACTATATATGTGCGTGTGTAATTCGTCCAGTATATTTCATTTTATTGTTGTCTTCGAGACGGATTTCCCTTTCCTTACCAACGCATTACCAAGGAACCTGGGAAATTTCTTTTTTTTAAATCTCGTTATGTCACCCATCTATACCGGTCCCAGTAGAGCTGGGATACACCGTAACAATATATATATATATATATATATATATATATATATATTAAAGAACAGCCGCCTGTTCTTGTAAGTGAATAAATATGATATAGGATAGCCGAGGATTTGAACCTGCAAAGCTAGGATTGGAATTGAGAATTCCAATCATAAGTTAAAATAATACAGAATGTTATTGAAAATGGAATGTAGAATTAACCATTGTTTAGTTCACATAAAATAGTTAGATATCCGTTTATTGAAAAAGGATGTAATGATGAATTTTGTTTCTGTTAAAGAAATGAAATTAAAATAAGGAATTTAAAAATGGACAATGGAAAATGTTTGTAAAGTGGGTTAATCAAAAATTAGGTTAGAGAGTCGGTTTTGTGGAAATGTGATGCATGTCAGGCCACGTGTCTGATATGCACGTGTTGGTCATGCAATGACGTCATGAGTTTTCAGTATAGTTGGTGCTTTGCAAAGGATAAGTCAGTCAGTCAGGGGAGAAGAGAGAAGTCAGTGAGTCAGAGACAGAGCTGACATGGAACCTTGGAAGCGAAAGGGTGAAGAAAGAATCTTGTAGAGACTTGAATTCCTTGATGCAAAGCTATTGACCGGTCGGAATGGAATAAACAAATATCATCATAATTTTGTATCTGCGTCTTTGTGTTATGTTATTCAACAATGAAAATGTATTGTGAATTTATATTATAAAAACTTTATGAAAATCATCATCTCAAAGAAATATATGTGCCAATTATAGAAACACTCCCATTCACAGAACTGTCAAACAGTATAAATGTCAATATCAATCTCTCTATATATCAAATCTCCTCTCATTGTGTATTACATGCCGTCGGCTCTCCAGTATTAACATGTACCCTGTCTCTCTATATATAAGACCTGTCTCTATCTCAACATAAACACTCTAAGACTCTCTCTTACTAACAATATGAACAACAATGAATATATACGACATCCCTTCTAAAATAGCACCCAGTATGTAACATATATATTATATATATAGTAGAAATGGTAATTAATAAAAACCTGAAGAAAGAGCTCAATACTGTTGTAGAGCAAATATGCGTTTTATTTTTATTACCGTTTTTTTTTCTGTTCAGTTACATTTTTGTTTCAGCTACACGACCGTTTTTTGGCCGTTATGTAGTCTCCTCAGATTTTACAGAAAAGTTTGTTTATGGTGGAATGAAGGAATTAATGATGTCAGAGGAGGGTGCGAGAAAAGCTTTAGTTTTGGAGTTCAAGAACATTAGGTGGTTGTGGGGAGTCTGGGAAGTTCCTCTCTGGTGTGACTAAGGACATAGGGATATATGGAGGGGGAGGGAGATATGTAGGGGTAAGGAGAGGGGGTTACTTTAAATTTCGGGTTCTAAGATTTAGGTTGTTGGCGTCTCGTTAAGTGAGATGATTTCTTGGTAAGTATGTCTTGGCCTGTTGGGTGTTTGCATAGGCTGGGAGGTGGGGGGCCTACATACAATTCAGTTTATCTATTTGATTTTTATTTTTTTTATTTATTTGTTAAGTGCTTTGATAAGGTTAGCCTTAGCACACGCGCGCATACCCACACACATACACAAAGAAACGCGCACATGTACACATACATCTCTGCCTCAACATGTAAACACATGCGCATATGTATACATGCATATATATACACCCGCATTGCTCCCGTTGACCTCAATTGGCCTTAAAATGTTAAGTTGAGTATGTGTGCGTAAGCATGGATGCACACATATACACACACGCACTCAGACACCCATACATCCATGCAAGCGTATACATGAGCCTACCTGCGTATATCGACTCAGACATACATGCATTCCCGCGCTACAACAGTATTGAGCACTTTCTTCAGGTTTTTATTAATTACCATTTCTACTAAATATTTGCTCCTACCCAGTTGAGCACTATATCCTAAAAACTTGGACTATTACCCTACGTTATGGAAAAGGTGAACTTCAACTTGTCTCTCAAGAACATACCAATGACAAGCAAAACAAACTACCTGTTAAACCTCACCCTAAGAATGGAAGAACTAATCAGAAAGATGCGATGGAAAGCATATTTCTTTCTAAAGGTAAAAGATGAAAGGAACAACCACAAGGACTGCCACGGATTCATCAATAAGGATACAGCTCCAATTGTTGACCTACTCTACAACTTCCAAACAGATCTCATAGAACTGACCAATAAAGTATCCTTTCACCACAGAAAAACCCCATTCCAACACCACCTAGACAAACTAGTCAAAAACATTAACTCCTCCAAATTACTGTATGTCAAAGTCGACAAGACACATAACTTCTACAAAATCCAAAAACAAAAATACCTAAAACTGCTTAAAGAAAACATCATCACCAACTAGGGTTGGATCAAATACAATTGTATTTGTATTTCAATTGTATTTAAATACAATTTTAATGTAATTGTATTTGTACACCCAGATTTTATGTATCATTTATCATTTTTTACCATAAAGTATTTTCTGAATGAAGCCTACATTATGCTTAAGGACCACAAACCTAACTTCATGGTAAAACCTCAAACTAGGCTCATAAACCCCACTAAGCTCGAAATAGGAAAAATTAGCAAAAGAATACTGGAAATAATTAACTTACAAATTAAAACCAAATACGAACTAAACCAGTGGATTAATACCATAGAATGGTTCAACAACATCCAAAATAAAAAGGCCGCCTTCAACCAGTTCGATATTGAAAGCTACTATCCTTCCATATCAAAGGAACTGTTTGACGAAGCCTTGGAATTTGCCTCTCTACTCTCCGACCTACAACCATCTGAAATGGACATTATAAAAAAGTCTAGACAAACAATGTGGTCCTTAAGCATAATGTAGGCTTCATTCAGTTAATATTTGCTGCAGAGCTGCCTTAAAAACAAAATGGCTGCCTAGCTGCAAAGAAGCATTCTGTGAAATTGGCTTCTTCAAACTTTTGTAAGTACAAGACCTTATTTGTTGTATTTGTGTTGAAATATCATTGCATTAAGCCTTAAAAATGTTAAACACCATGAAAATAAGCTATTTAATATGATAGTTCACACTGTCCATGAAAGGGGGGAGTGGCCAAAGTCACCCCGCTATGTAGTGACATGTGCGGTGTGGCTTTGGCCACCAGTTTGGCAACGTTTAATCTTTTTTGGGGGACACACACATTAAGTGTTTTAATTTTTATTTGTTTTTCAGATACCCCAGTACTGTAAATGTGTATCAGAACATGTAGTTGTACTTAACAGGGATTTTTTGTTTGTATGTTTCAGAAAGCAAGATGCCAAGAAAGTACAAGCCAGTCGTAGGAGGGAGACGCTACAACTCCACTCCACCTGAGGTTTTCGAGAGGGCTGTTACAGACTTGAATAATGGCCAAAGTCAGAAGCAGGTGTGCGAAGAGTACAATATTCCAAGATTGTCTCTTCAGAACTACTTGAGAGTTTCATCTGGTGATAGACTGCCCAACACACCAGGTGGTCAGACAGTGCTTTCACACAATGAAGAACAATCCTTTGCTCAGCATTTGTTAGTGTTGTCAGATTGGGGGTTCCCTTTTGATACAATTAACCTTAGAATGAGGGTGAAACAGTACCTAGACAGGCAGGGCAAGAACGTCAAACGTTTCAAGGATAACCTTCCAGGCGAAGACTGGTGCCACAGCTTCATGAAGAGACACAAAGACAAAAGTCGTCTGTGCCAGCACATTTCAAGAAAAGGAGCAGAAGTTAGCAGGGAAACAGTCCAAACTTACTTTGACAATCTAGAGACCAGTCTTGAAGGAATTCCACCAGCCAACATCATCAATTATGATGAAACCAACCTAACAGATGATCTTGGCAGGAAAAGAATGATCTTCAAGAGGGGTGTTTGCTATCCAAAAAGAATTCTGAACAGTACAAAAACTTCTCATGCTCATGCTAGCAGGAACAGCAACAGGAGAAACACTGCCAGTGTACGTTGTATACAAAGCAGAGCATCTCTGGTCAACATGGACTGAAGGTGGACCAGCCAGAGCCCGGTACAATCATTCAAAATCGGGTTGGTTTGACAATGTCTCTTTCAAAGATTGGTTTCACTTCCATACTGCAGGCAGCTACCAGGAAAAAAGGCCCTCATTGGTGATAACTTGTCATCGCACTTCAGTGAAGACATTCTGAAGTAATGTGAAGAGAATAACATCCATTTCACATGCCTTTCACCATATGCAACACACTTGTGTCAACCCTTCGACGTTGCCTTCTTCGCGCCAATGAAGGCGGCATGGAGACGACTTCTCACTGACTTCAAGAAGACTGCCACAAAGTCCCAAAGCACCATCTCAAGAGACTTGTTCCTCAAACTCTTGAAGACACTCAATGAAAAGAACTGACAAATCAAAAAGATCTTCTTGTGGCAGGCTTCAAGAAATGTGGGATTTTTCTGCTTGATGCGGACAAAGTTCTTAAATGCCTTCCACATATTCCATCCGATCTCTCCGAGTCTGTTAGTGAAGTCTTCACCTCTGAGCTGAAGAGGCTTCGATATAGACACAAACCTGGAACCAGCACTGGAAGACCAAAAAAGCAGAAAAAACTAGACATTGCCCCAAGGAGAAGCATTTCTACAAGGCCAGCTTCAACACCAGGGAACAGCAGCCATGATGACGATGCTGACAATGTTACCAGTGGCAACAGGTCTTCATCCACAGATGCTGACACAGACACTGAAGGAAGATGGTCGGAGCCTTCCAAACCCAATGACCGCCAGAACATCTTTGACATTTTTAGTTAAGGGTGTATGGCTCACCATACCAGTACCCAATTAGCCTACTGGTACCCAGTATATACTAATACCATTGATAAAGTACCGTACAGTACGGTACCATAGGTGCTGTATCATGTTGATTCTTACATTACCGGTACCACCAGAACTGTAGACAACAGTACCCGGTGGCTGGGAAACGGAACTGTACAAAATGTTCGGTTTTTTTTTTTTAAATATCAGTATTATTCTTGTGTTCGTATTTCTGAATTTTTACCGGTACTGTACCATACTGGTACTGTAGTTCTTATGTGAAGATATCACTATTAGTTACATTCAAAAGCACAGTGTTGCATTGCTGTTCAAATATGTTCCTTTATTATCTGTCATGTGTTGATGGTGAGCAGAACCAATAAAAAGATTTGAAACGACGCAGTAAAGTTCATCATTTTTTGGCAAAATTTGAAGTTATGGAGTGTTCTGGTACCTTCAAAGCCAACTAAAATAAGTGTGTAGACTCTTCTTACTATGTTTGTATGCCAAACTCACCCCAGTGCATGGGACTCTTAAAGCTAAACACATTTTATATAGGTGGGCCAAAGCCACCCCATGCTGGGGTGACTTTGGCCACCAAAACTTATGGCATACTACCACCAGACACATAATATTTGCCAAAGTGTCTCTTGCTCTGTCTGTTCCTACCCCCCGTCTACATACTTAAACACCAGCAGCAATCTTGTGTGCGCCTTGTTTAAAAAAATATGAAGCATGTTGTGTCTAAAATCACCCCATCTTACGGTACCAGCATTAACCATATCCAGAGAAATGAAAAAAGTTCATTTGAAGCGACTGATCATGAATCTGTTTCATTTTAAAAAAATATTAGAAATTACAACTGTGCATTTTCTTTTGCATCATTCGGTTAAAATTATCGATTCTTTCATGGGCACCCTCAGTATGGTTAACTGTACATCATGGACTCAAATGTAGCTCTGAAATACAGATTAAATGCTTTACAAAACTCTAAATGTTGTACTCAGACCATGTCTACCATAAATGAAGTTATGCGGGAAATAAATCCTTATGTAAATTTGTATAAAAGCATGGATTTAATTGAAAAAGAACGGCAAAAAATAGCTATACAAGAAAATAAACCAATGCTTAGATATGAGCTGCATTTCAGAATGGGTAAAGACATAAGAAAGATACAATTTTCCCACTTGCAACGAAATAGCTATGGTATTTGTTGGTGAGAATGGTGCCCCACCAGAACATAGAGACATTATAGCTTACCCAAGGAATATGCTGTCTGAAAAAATATCCTACACCTCATGTCATTTAGAACCAATGAGCTATCCGATTCTTTTTCCACATGGAGAATTCGGATGACACTGTAAAATGCAACCTGCAGAGTAAGATAGAACAAGAGTTCATAATCATCTCACCATGCAACAACTTTACATTTCCCGTCTTTCTTTTAGAGATGGTTTCAGCATTATTCATTGGGCTGAAAAATTATTTCAACAAAACTTAGTGAATGCTTATGTGAAAGTTGAGAATTGCAGGTTGCAATATCTCCAGAATAGCCAATCTCAATTACGTGTGGAGCATTATAATGGACTCATGAACTATTTAAACAAAAGAATAGATCAGGACATCCAACCAGGAGTGCCAGTGATACTTCCCTCCTCATTCATTGTAGCCCTCGTAATCAGTGATGAGATTCAGCCGGTGCGAACCGGTGCTTAAAATATTATGAGTTCGGCGAACTGGTTGTTAAAATTACGTAAACCCCTATTCAGACCTGTATTAATAAGCCCACTATCAAACTCCACAAGTGTTGCGTGACTCACGTAACTTGTGCATGTATGACAGCATAATTTGCGCATGTATATAGCCTATATATAACTAAGCAATTCAGTTTCGTTTGCGTAACTGTTACAGTGCTCAAACTGCTCATGACATGGTCTAGCCTACATTAGGCCTAGTTTTAACTTTTAGTTCTGAATCAAATATTGAATGTTTTTAGATCTAATTTCCTGAAATCGCCAGATTAAAATAAGTGTTTGTTTAGATTTTCTTATTTCTACGTTTGTCGTAGACTCTTGATCTAGGGCTAGATATTGATCTAGGCCTAGATTTAATATTTAATAATAGGGGCCAAATCTAGTGAATGTTTATATTATTATGACAGAATCTGATTTGTTATTCTAACGTTAAAATTTATCTAATGACAGTCACATTAATAGATCTACTTCTAATTTTAGAGATTCTGGTAGGCCTAATCGTAACAGTTAACAAACTATTTACTATAAGCAGATCAATGCCCACTGTCAAAGTGATTTGGCCACACTGACAAATCGGTTGGCAGGGCGCATTGATTTGAGCTGTCCCCTTAAGGACTACTTTTAGCCCTTTGGGATCTCAGCTGCGATCTCCAGAGATACACCAGCAAGCGACCTATACAGATCTCTCTCACTCACCACTCCCACCGCTACTTGTTGACGACTGCAGTATGATGTCAGACAACACCTTCAAACAGACATTTACACTTTCTTTCTCTCCAGTTTGAGATACAATGTCGCTTTTTTAAAATAAACACTTTATTACTGTTTTATTTTTGTATATATACATATATATTTATTTTTGTGTATATATATATATATATATTTATTTTTGTGTATATATATATATATATATATATATTTATTTTTGTGTATATATATATATATATATATATTTATTTTTGTATATATATATATATTTTTGTATATATATATATATATATTTTTGTATATATATATATATATATATATATTTATATATATATATATATTTATATATATATATATATATATATATATATATATATATATATATATATATATTTATTTATATATATATATATATATATATTTATTTATATATATATATATATATATATATATATATTTATTTATATATATATATATATATATATATATATTTATTTATATATATATATATATTTATTTATATATATATATATATATTTATTTATATATATATATATATATATATTTATTTATATATATATATATATTGAAGGATGTAGTAGCTGGTCTTTATATATATATATATATATATATATTGAAGGATGTAGTAGCTGGTCTCTTCGGTTAAGAAAATGGAAGGTGAAATGCTATTCAATAATATTTGTCCATATATATATATATATATATATATATATATATATACAAATATTATTGAATAGCACGGAATTATTCTGTTTTACAATTTTCCTTTTTCTCTTCTCCAATCTCTGAATATTCCTTTTCGTGTTCTTCTCGAAATTGTATATGTTGGATCCATAATCGCGAGCGCTTTCGACAAAGGACTATTCGGAGATTGGAGAAGATAAAAAGGAAAATTGTAAAACAGAATAATTCCGTGCTAATCAATAATATTTGTCTAAATGAGAAAATTTAAACTGCACGACACAGCCGCTCAAAATTAAACCAACACTTGGAATTTCAGAGTCAACTTAATTAAGCGGCAAATTGCCATTGCCCATGAACTTATAAACAACTCTGAAGTCCTTGATCTAGAAAACCAACTAAAAAATATGATTACCGCAGATCAATTTACCTATATCCAACACAATCTCTCGGAAATTCTTAATCAATTTGAACTCTCACATAGAACAACTTTACAAAAGAAACTGAACACAATGTACAAAGGCAACATATTTCTCCCCAAGCAAATGCAAAGTTATATTAATCTTTCCAACCAAGAACTAACAGAGCATCAAAAAGAATTTCTAGCACTCGGACCTAATTTTCATTTATTTAGCACTTACAACCACCAAAATAAAAAGGTCGAAATAGAATTCCTATATGAAAATCTTGTTAACCTAGAAAACAAACAGAAAATTACTACACATCCAGGTATTAAGGATATGCTTAGAGCTGAGGCTATGAAAAATAGATTAAAAAAATCTAAAACTATTTTAACTGATAATTTAAAAAAGGCAGCCAATGAACTAAAAAACCATCCAAATTTAATTATTAGAAAAGGGGATAAAACCAATATGTATGTATTACTTAATAAAACTGAATATTTTTGTAAACTCCAATCAATTTTGGATGACCCCAGAAAATTTTAGTCAAAAAAAGCTCTGTTAATGATCTTAAAATTCAAGTTAACAAACTTATCACCGCGAATAATGCTGTAATAGATAATTTAAAACTCCTAATAATTGGAGATTATAAACCTGGATATTTGTATGGCAACATAAAAACACATAAAACTAATTTCCCACTTTGTCCAATAATTTCACAGATGACAACACCAATATATAATTAAACTAAAAAAAATCAACGAACTCATCACAACGTATTTACCTTGTAAATACAGTGTAAAATCTACGGAAGAACTTATGCAGATTCTACAAATAACTAAAATCGACAATAAAATCACCTCCTCTCTAGATGTTGAAAATTTATTTACAAATATACCAGTGAATGAAACCATTGAAATTATCATAGAGAACATATATAACAATCCGACCCTTCCTCCACTTAAAATGAGTTCAATAATCTTAAAAAAATTATTAGTAATGTGTATAACCAAAGTCCCATTCTTTGATCATCTGGGAAATATATACACACAGGTGGATGGCGTGGCAATGGGTTCCGTATTGGGACCAACATTTAGTAATTTTTATATGGCTGATTTAGAAAACAAGGTATTTAATTTAATAGAGAAACCTTCTATTTACGTTCGATATGTGGACGATATACTAATTCTTGTCAATAACATAGAGAAAATAGAATATTTAAAGGGTATCTTTCAGAATAACTCAGTTCTTAACTTCACATATGAATTAAGTACTAATAATAAAATCTCGTGTTTAGACGTTCTCATTGACTCTAGCAGCGATGAATTTATCACCTCCATTTTTAAAAAACCTACATCCGTTAATTCCTGTATTTTAAATTTTAAAAGTGAATGTCCATTCCGTTATAAAACGAATATAATAAGGAATCTTATACACCATGCAAAGGTGATTTCCTCCAGCAAAAAAATATTCTTTAATGAATTAAAAATATAAAACAAGTGTTAGTAAATAATTAATATCCTAACTCTCTTGTAGATAAAGAAATAAAACTAGCCATTAGTAATTTGAATAAAATTAGTAATATTCAAGAAAATTATCAACCTGTTAATATATATTACCGTAACCAGTTACACAAAAACTCAAAAATAGATGAGAGTATTCTTAAAAATATAATCCGTAGATATGTGGCTCCCAAAAATAATAAAAAAATAAAATTTATTATATATTATAAAAAACTACAGACAACAAGCCTTGTAATGAAAAACAACATTTCGCAAACAAATGATCTGTTGGAAAGGACCAATGTAGTTTACAAATTTAGCTACCCAATAGGAGAGTGTATCTCCAATATTAGTAGCTACGTTGGTTCAACAACTAACACATTGTCACGAAGATTGACTCTTCACCTCTCTGACTCTAGCTCCATATCACAACATTTGAAGGGACATGGCTGCCAACATTCGGAATTTCGAAGAATTATGGTAGAAAATACAAGAGTATTGCAGAGTGAGAGAAATGTAAATAGGCTAAGAATACTTGAAGCATTGTACATTAAAACAAAGAAGCCTCAAATAAATAATATTAATTATGAGCGCAGCCGGAATGTCTTGAAATTGTTGGGATAAATGTTTGAAAATGTATATATGTATTTGTATATGTAAATGTGTTTAATATATGTAAATGTGTTTAATATATGTAAATGTGTTTAATATATGTAAATGTGTTTAATATATGTAAAAAAAAAAAAAAAAGTCTGTCCACCTTACTTGTAACAAATTACCACGTTACTAGGAAAAAATGTATATATAAGTAAATTAAAAAACAATCCCTACATTTATTTCTACAATATGCCTGATGATGATAGAAGTACTTCTGTCGAAAGCGCTCGCGATTATAGATCCAACATATACAATTTCGAGAAGAACACAAAAAGGACTATTCGGAGATTGGAGAAGATAAAAAGGAAAACTGTAAAACAGAATAATTCTGTGCTATTCAATAATATTTATCTAAATGAGAAAATGCTGTCTAAATATACACAAAATATATATATATATATATATATATATATATATATATACATATATATAAAAATGAAGAACTTTGTTCCAAAAATATTTATTTATTTTTTAACGGCCAACTACACTGTAAGTACAGTATTCATTTCATTTTTCACACACACACACACACACACACACACACACACACACACACACACACACACAATTCTTGAATCTTTCCTTTCCCAATCCATACTATTGCTATTATTTATTTTTATCTTACTTGTAATTCTTCTGACTTATTTTCCTTCGTTTTTCTATCTCTCATTTGGGTCTCTTTGAAGAAGTTTTTTTTCCACTTTTCGACTTTTGATCTTTTGGTCTGTTCATTTTACTTATTAATCTAATGTCTACCACCTTGCCTGCTTATGCAGGTGACGTCCGAATTTGGTTTGCTCAGCTCGAGTCGTATTTTTCAACAAATGACGTTAAAGAGCATCGGCAATTGTCGATATTATTTAGTGCATTCCCTGCATCGTTGACGCCAGTGGTCAAAGGCTTGATCACTGACATCCCTCCTAACTCCATATACGACTCGATAAAACGGGAGGTCCTGCTCCGGACATCAGTGTCAGCGGAAAAACGCTTCCAAATGTTAGTCCATGACAAACTCTTGGGAGACCGTTTGCCTAGTGAGCTACTCCGACGAATGACAGAGTTAGCTGAAGACGTCCCCGCTGACAGTGCCCTTATAAAACAGCATTTCTTTTCGAGGCTGCCGGCATCCCCCAGACTCTGGCTGAAGTCTCTACGCTCTCAACCAAAGTTAGGGACACAAGTCAAGAAGCCACTTCCTTGGCTATACTTGACACTCTCGAGCGGCTTACCAAAGAGGTGAGGAAGCTGAGTGTGGCCAGATCACAATCACCCAGACGCCGCTACAAGAGCCGTTCGTCATCCCTACATCACCGCCATCACTCTAGCAAGCCAGGACTATACTTTTATCATAGTTGTTTTGGCAAGGACGCACGACGCTGTACAATGCCCTGTTCGTATTTGAACCAGGGAAACGATCGTCTGGAGAACTGAGCATGGCACATTCTTCACAGACCTCCCACAACCGTGCCTATTTTATCACTGACTCCTTATCCCAAGCATGTTGTTTGGTTGATACAGGAACAGCTTGCAGTATTTGGCCACTGAAACTCCTCACCGAGAAGCTGTCAGTTTCACCCATCACACTGCAAGCGGTAAATCACTCGTCTATTCCCACGTGCGGTCAAATTTCTTGTTCCCTTGACTTTGAATTACGTAGAGACTTTACGTGTGTTTTTACGATAGCTGATTTGCCCTGTCTCATTATAGGGACGGACTTTCTGCATCACTTCAACCTATTAGTTGACATACGTAGACAACAGCTGAGAGATGCTAATACGGAACTTTCCGTCACGGGTTCAAAATCGAACTTCACATCTATCGGCCCTGTATTTTTCACCACTTCTGCCGATGATCCATATCATACATTATTAACCTCCTACCCAGAGTTAACTAACTTGAATTTTGTTGTGAGTGAACTACCTCACTCAACAGCTCATCATATTGAGACAACAGGTGCTCCTGTATTCTCACGACATCAACGCCTCTCTGCTGACAAACTTAAAGCAGTGAAGGAACAGTTCAACCATATGCTGCAACTGGGAATCATACGCCCCTCGTCCAGTCCATGGGCTTCCCCTTTGCATATGGTCCCGAAACGTTCCGGAGATTGGCGTCCGACTGGGGACTACCGACTATTGAATGCCACTACGGTACCCGATCGTTACCCAATCTCACACATACAGGACTTCGCTTCTTCACTGCACGGTTGTAAGACCTTCTCTAAACTAGATTTGGTTAAGGCATACCATCAGATTCCAATGAATCCAGCCAATATCCCGAAAACTGCTGTAACAACTCCGTTGTGAATGTGTGAATTTTTAACTATGCTTTTTGGTTTGCGAAACGCGGCTAGTACCTTTCAACGCTTCATGGACGAGGTAGTGCGTGATTTAGACTTCGTCTATAACTACATAGATGACATTCTAGTGGCAAGTGTCTCACCTGAGGAACATGTCACTCACCTCCGCCTACTGTTTGAACAGCTTCAACAGTACCAGGTTAGAATTAAACGATTATTATATTGATTATAATTTTTTGACAGAAGAAATAAAATGAATATAAAACATTAGAAGAACAATGCAAAATTATCCAATTATATCAATAAATATTGTAAATTGTGTAAATAAATCCTGAAAAAAATGATTATTTAGTAAATTGATTTTAATTTATTGTTCATTTAAAAAAAATATTCAAATATTTAAAATCACTTAATTGTCAGCACATTTTTTCATTATCAAAAAAGATTATTGGATTATTTTTAATTTGCAAAATAAAAACCGGCAATGAAAAAATCGTAAATCAGCAAAAATTAATAAATTGTTTCATTATAAAAAAATATTTATATACTACAGATATAATCTATGTTTAATTAATTTTAATCAAGTAAAACAAATGTTTTCTTATCAATAGCATTGAAATAAAACAATCGTTTTTGTTATGATTAAATTTAATGAATTCGCTGATTCTGGATGTTTTAACTGTACTTCTATCTTTCCAAATTAAAATTAATCTAATAAATGTATTATTATGACAAACTTTATTGATAATTTAGTGACTTTAGATTTTTCTTATGATTTAAAAATTTGTCTTCTAATGTTTTTTATGCAATTCATTTTATTTCTTCTGTCAAAAAATTATAATCAATATAATAATCGTTTTTTATAATGAGAAAATTTATAAATATTTAAAATCTTAAAAAGTTCAACAAAATGCCAATTGCATTTTTATTAGTGCATAAGGCACATCTGATTGAGTTGAAATAAAATATTTTTTGCTTAAATTCTAGTATCTTTCTTTTTATAGTTTAATATTAATAGTTTTTGGTAAATTTTATGGTTAAACATTTTGTTGAACATCTTTCTGTTGAGGCCGAAATCCTTTTTCAAGAAAATACCTAACTTTTTAAAATTCTATTCATCAACAACATAAGCAACAAGAAAAATAATAGAATTATATTTATTAATTAATAGAACATGCTAATGATCACAGGAAAAGTATTACATAAAAAAAAATGTACAGAAATTTTTTTTAAATTCTGAATTTAAGTGATTCATAAAAGTGCTATCGTTCGCCTGCAGGGATACAGTTATAGCCCCATACCACGCTGATTGGGAGGTTAGCACTCAAGTTTTTGCTATTTCGATTGGATATATGGTCTGATTTTTCTCAATTATTTGTTTCTTTTATATTTTTCAAAAGAAATGCCAATATTGATGGACGACATTTTACAATGAAAATTAAAATTATATGAAATATTGGTGTCACTGATAATATTTCACTTGTTATTATTCTAAATAATGCAAGTAAAATGCCTGAATGGACTATCATAAAAGTGAAGAATATCTGGTTTTACAATGAAATTTCTGCAAAAAAAAATTATTGAAATATATAATTTCGGAATTAATTCATTGAGGATCGTAATTTTAAAATAAAAATCTATTTGTTTGAACACACACATATTCCATTGCAGTAGAAAACATTCTAGTGGCTTTTTCAAAATGCTCAGTATTTTGTTGACAATATTTGCGAATTGAAGAGTCAGTTTTGAGATAAATTTTGAATTGCTTGAGTGTAAATAAAATTGTTGTTTTTTTTAACTCTAGTATCTTCCTTTTTAGAGTGTAATATTGATCAATAGTTTTCAGTAAAATAATTTTCCGGTTAAAATTTTATAGTACATTTATCTCTTGAAGCAGAAATCTTGTCTCCAGTTTAGTTATGATTCATAACAGTGCTATTGTTCGCCTGCAGAGTTACAGTTACAGCCCCATGCCATGCCTAGGTGATGGTTGAATTTTAAAAGCGAAAACCACCACTATTTATTTCTATTGAATGTATGACCTTGTTTTTATCAAATGTTTGCTTCCTTTATATTTTTTCAAAAAAAATGCCAACAATATTGGACATTTTGGAAGGAAAATTGACATTATTAGAAAAGTTAGTGTTACTGACAATATTCCACTTATTATTATTTCTAACAATGCAAGTATAATGCCCAAAATCGACTCTATTCAAAGTGTGCAGAATAGCTGTTTTTACTTTGAAATTTGTTCCAAAAATTTTGTTTTTTTGTACTGAAATTCATAATTTCAGCATTAATTTGCCGAGGATTATAATTTTCAAACATAAATCTATTTATTTGAACACACAAATATTTCATTGCAGTAGGAAACGTTCTAGTGACATTTTCCAAGTGCTCAGTATTTTGCTGACATTTGATACAATGTTTGAGCACTGAAGCATCAGATTTCACTGAATGACATTCAGCTGAAAGCCTTTAAAGAAGTGAAGGAGAAACTAGCAACACACACATTACTTGCACATCCTGTGCCTGATGCCCAGTTTTCACTGGTTGTGGATGCATCGGGCACAGCTGTAGGTGCAGTGTTGCAACAACAGCACCAACAACAACTACAACCCCTCGCATATTTTTCGAGGCGGCTGAAACCGGCAGAACAACGTTACAGCACGTTTGGCCGCAAACTCCTGGCTATGTACCTCGCAGTGAAACACTTTCAGCATTCACTTGAAGGCAGACAATTTGTGATCTACACTGATCACTGTCCGCTGACATTCGCACTGCGTGCTAAGCCGGACAAATATTCACCTCGCGAAACTCGTCACTTGGACTTTGTTTCGCAATTTACCACTGATATCCGACATATCTCTGGGGGACAGAACACTGCGGCAGACGCCTTATCCTGTCTCTCTATTAATTCTGTCCTCACCTTCGGATATCGATTTACAACAAATCGCCTTAGACACGCAAAGTCTGGACACGTTAGATCTGTCATCACCTGAATTCGCAACTTGCAAATTCGCGTATCTGCCCGTGCCTACTTCAGACACGCAGATCATATGTGACACGTCAACAGATTCACCTAGACCGTTTGTTTCCCCATGACTCATCGTAGAGCTGTCTTTGACACACTACATAATCATTGATCCGCTTATAGTAAATAGTTTGTTAAGTGCTACATAGTTTTAAATTTATATTAGGCCATTTGAAAAAAAAATTTGTTTCCTTCTATATAACTTAGAATAAATTTTCAATAGGGAGGGAGGGATTTAAAAAAAAAAAAATTTCTGTGTAATTACTGTGAAAGTATGCCTATTGTGAAAAAAAAAAATCCTATATTTGAAATGCAGAAATTTCCAGTAACTGATTTTTTTTCCAGTATGGAGCTCTACAGAAAACAAAACAGCTCCTTAGATGTAGCAAGGAGTCCATCATATATAGATCTGCTCTCATTCTACTGGGCAGGAGGCATAGAATTGTGTCAGAAATTATAAAAGTCTAATAATCTAGATCTAGTTATAGGTCTTGCTACTTGTCCATATATCATATAATGAACATACTGAAAACTGAAAGTAGATCTGCTATGTTTTTGTGTTGCTTTTATAAATACGAAATTATTGAATTTTTTTTTAAATTTCAGAATCCAAGGCCATAATGAAGAGGCAACAGAGTTTACTGGGAATTAGTTTTGTGAAAAAAATCCCTATAGTCGAAATCTCAGAACAACAGTCAACTAAAGGTGAAACGTCTACATCCGGTGCTGTCATAGATGGGGGGAAATGCTGGTGCAAAAAAATGACGTGCAAACCGTGCAATGTTGTGATAAGGCAGATGCTATTCCAGACTGTTGGAGCAATGAACAGTATGACAATTTCAAGAAAAAATATGATGGGTTAATTGTTCGTAATAAAAAACTTGGCTGTAATCACTGTGCAAAATTCAACTCTTTAAACATGAAGGGATATCATGTGTCACTAGAGTGGAAAAACTGCAATATTGCAGCTTCGGGTAGAGATAAGGTAATTCAGCAAGTATCTCTCCTGAAAAAAATGAGTGAGCATTTTTCATCAAAAGCATATAATATTTGTTTTTCACAACAAGATCGTGCAGCTGATCAAATTACAAAATGCATGAATGCATTCAATCATAAACATATTGAATCCACATGCAGATTTTTTAATACAGTGTATAGTTTGGCAAAGCGAAGCTGACCATTTTCTGATATTGAGGATGAGGTTGAGCTACAAATTAAAAATGGGGTGGACATGAGTGTTGGACTCCATTCTTGTAAAACTACTGTCAAAATAGTTGATCACATTGCCAAAGAAATAAAAAGCGAACTATTTGCAAAAATCATTGAACAAAATAAAAAAAAAATTGTTTTATAATAGATGAAGCATAAACCATCTCTAGCAATCAGTACTTGTAATTTTTGTAAAAGTTGAGGATGAAGATCTCTCACTAACAATTTTCTTGGATTTGGTGGAGTTGCAGAGTCAAGGAGCAGATCAAATTTATAATACTATGTTGGATAGCTTGAATTCTGCTGGATTTAACAAACATGAAACAAAATTTAATTGGTTTCTGTGCAGATGATGCAAGCGTCATGCTTGGCCAGAATTCAGGAGTAGGCACTCGACTACAAAACGATTTTCCTAATATAGTTATCTGGCATTGCCTGAATTATCGATTGCAGCTGGTTTTAGATGATTCTGCAGGTGAACCAATTTAAAATATTTATGGACAAAATATACTCAATTTTTCACAAGTCTAATAAAAGTCAAACAGAACTGTTCAATATTTCTGAAGAGCTTGGGCAAGAGATATTAAAAATTGGTAGAGTATTGGGCCAAGATGGGCACCATGCAGCTTGAGATCAGCTGTAGTTGTGTGGCGTGCATACCCTTACTTATACATACATATTTCTCATCTAGCACAAAATATTCAGGGATGGCTGCCCGTTTTTGCAACAAAAATTTTCTGAAGGACCTAGCTTTAATGATTAATATTTTGAATGAAATGTCATTGCTCAGTAATGCCTTCCAAGCAAGCACAACTTTGTTCAGAGGAGAAAACCTCATAAGGAGGTCTATTAAAGCATTTGAATTGCTTAAGGAAAATATAAGGACATTTGAAAAAGAAATTGATGAGAGGGTTGCTTCGGACGCATTCAAAGAGATCCAGTTTACTGAAAACCACAGATTTGTTAGCCTACCTCATCAAAAGCTACTGGAAGAAATAATAGAAAATATGAAAAAAAGACTGATTGCTGATGATCATGTTAAAGCAACAAGCAATGAGCAGGAAAACTTCCTTGAGCTATTTAACTTGTTGGATCAAAACACTTGGAATGGGGAAGAGGTCCTTGTACCATGGGTTACAGCAGAAAAAAATCTAGGCTGACAATGAATTCTTACATCACGAAGTAACTGTCAATGACTTCAGAGATTTTGTAGAAAATGTGCTTAGTCCGAGCAATGTACACGTTCCAAAGAGTGTAAAGAGAGCCAAGAACATTATTGACACAATTGCAATCAGCTCAGCTGAAGCAGAACGAGGGTTCTCACTGATGAATATTATTTACGCAGACAAAACAGGTAGACTCTTAGTGAAAAATGTAGCTAACCTAATGGTTATCAATTTCATTGGCCTTATGGGACCCCACTCATGTAGTTAAAACATGGTTAAGAAAAAAAACGACAGTGCTGATGACAACAGGGTAAAAACCAAAAAAACGAAAGGCCATGATCCAAATCAGTTGGCTATATGGAAATTTCTTAAATGATATAATGAAAGATATTTGAAAAATTGTCAATAAAATGATAAAAAATAAAACTCTTGTTATAGTTCATTTCCTTATATTTATTTTTTAAATGACAGCATGCAGTATATTATATATTATTAATGTAATATATAAATATATATGAATTTATATAATTTATTAATTTTATTTATTTATAAGTACACTATTGCCGATTACTTTGTACAGACTAATAGTGCATATTGCACAAATGAATAAGAAGAAAAGCATATTAAATCTATAGATAGTTCCTTCTATTGCTTCATTATGGTACACTATCCTGATGTGCTAAAAAAAATTGAATATTAGCAAAATAATTATTAATAAATTTATACTTATAATAGTTGGATATTTTAAAAATTCTATAACTACATTATAGTAGATTCTTTAATCTAATTAACATAACAGTTTATATAATATTAATATATATATACATACATGATCTGTTTTCTTATAACTTGTTCTTAAAAAAATTGAATCCCACCACTGCTCGTGATATGCACCAAAACTTTAATGATACAATGTCAATAGTGGCAAAATATGGTAAACCTGACATCTTCATAACATACACATGTAACCCTAAATGCTCTGAAATCATAAACAATTTATATAAAAATGAAACTCTTGAGAATTAACCTGATTTAATTGCCAGAGTGTACAATTTGCAACTGAAATAACTCTTGAGTGATACAAAGAACAAAAATTTTTTTTTCGTGTTCCAGTGGAAAACGCCTATGTTATAGAATTTTAGAAGAGAGGTTTTTCTCACTGCCACATGTTGGTAGTTTTAAGAAATGAAGATAAACCGAGGAACAGAAGTGACATCAATAAATTAATTAGTGCTGTAATTCCTGATATCAATGATGACGCCAGCTTTACATGATTTAGTAAAGAGATTTACGATTCATAAACCTTGTGCCACTAAAAACCCTTCTTCTCCCTGAATGAATGATGGTGTGTGCCTAAAACATTATCCAAAATAATTCAGAATTGAAACCTCTGTGACTATGAATGGATACCCAGAATACAGAAGACGTAAGAATGGATTTACTGTAAAAGTTGGAAACAAACTTGTAGATGATATGTTGTACCTTTCAATGCTTACTTGCTAAAAAAGTACCGCGCCCATATAAATGTTGAAATCTGCTCATCTGTGCAGAGTATTAAATCTATATTTAAATACATCTGTAAAGGCATGACTGTGCTTCGGTTGAGGTAAGGACTACTATAGAATCAATCCATGATGAAATAATTACATTGCCTGTCGATAGGTT
The DNA here is from genome assembly GCF_053919585.1 of Euprymna scolopes. Lineage (NCBI taxonomy): Eukaryota > Metazoa > Mollusca > Cephalopoda > Sepiida > Sepiolidae > Euprymna > Euprymna scolopes. Next base: position 73,395,310 of record NC_136502.1, read on the forward strand.
TCACTTCCTGAAGCTTTGCAGCGATTATCAGAGTTTAGACTCTATGATATGTCCCACACAGTGTATAGACTTGCAGTTCACCATGAAGATCAGCATAAGGTTTACTTTCATAGTTGTAATGCACAACAAGCTGCACACAGAGACACTATTCTTACAGCATAGTTTAAGTTGAATGGCATTGATGCACAGAATTATTTGTACCCTGACATTCCTTTATGTATTCAATAAACATACTAAAACATGGACACCAAGAAGAAATATTCATATTAATAGTAGAATGTACACTGTGAACCCTGAAGATGTAAAAAAAAAAAAAATTCATTCACGGATGTTGCTATTGTATCTTTCTAGAGCTAAAATCTTTGAAGAATTGCGAATTGTAGAAGGTGAACTTATGCCTACATTTAAAGAAGCATGCTTAAAACTTGGTCTTCTTCAAAATGATGAATCGTTTGAAAATGCTTTGATTGAAGCTACTGTATTTCAAATGCCTTCACAACTTCGAGTCATGTTTGCTGCAATATGTGCCTATTCAAACCATACAAATTCTTTTGATTTATGGAATAACCATAAGAACTCTATAATCGAAGATTTTTACACCAGGGATTTGCAATGGACCAGGCTGAAAATATGGCTTTGCAGTGGCATTGAATCTGTTACAATGAAGAGAAGAGGAAAAGTGTCCAAACATTCCTGTTTTTATGTGGATGCACCAGGAGGATGTGGCAAAACTTATTTGTTTAATGTCATAATATCACATCTCCCCCCAAAAAAAACTATCAAGTATGTTGTGGTGCCTGGACAGGTATTGCTTCTACTTTACTTTTAGGAGGAAGAACAATCCAGTTTGTTTAAATTACCTATCCCATTAACAGAAACTTCCATTTGCAATGTATCCCCCACATCTGATAATGCAAACTATTTATAAAATATTGATTTGATTGTATTAGATGAAGCATCTAGGATTCCTTCATTTGCTTTAGATGCAATTAACAACACTTTGAAAGACATAAACAATAATAATAATGTTTTTGGAGGAAAAATAATGCTTTGAGGGGGGTAGAGTCTTACCTATATTATCAAGGAAATAATTGAAATTTGCATTAAGAATTCTCCTTTTTGGATTTAGCTTAAGCAGTATAGTTTGTGTCAAAATATTAGAGCAACACCAATTGAAAGTGAATGTGCCTTATAGTAAGTGAATCTTGGAAATGGAACAGCAAATCTTGTTAAATAATTATTCCGGTCTGATAATTGTGATATAGAAATGCCACAAATATCATGCCTTGATGGTTCACTGGTTGATGATATTTTAAAAAACATATCACAACATGATAGAAAAAATAGGATAATTCTTTCACCAAAAAATTCTGACCGTTGATCAATGAAGAGGTTTTACATCAACTTCCTGGTGATAGCCGCATATATTATAGCACAGATAAAATACAGACTGGTGATAGCCGCATATATTATAGCACAGATAAAATACAGACTGGTGATAGCCGCATATATTATAGTACAGATAAAATACAGACTGATGATCCTGTGGAAGCTATGCGTTATCAACCCAAATTTCTTAATTCATTGACGCCATCTTGAATGCCTCCTCATAAATTGTTTTTAAAACCTGGATACATAGTAATGCTTCTCAGAAATTTATCCATAAAAAATGGATTATGCAATGAAACAAGATTAGAAGTAAAAAATATGCATGAACATTCAATTGAAGCGACATTACTAAGTGGTGCATTATTAGGAAAGCTTCTTCTCATTCTACAAATAAAAATTGCCCCAAGTGACCCTAAATTGCCTTTTATTTTAGAAAGAAATCAGTTTCCGATTCGGTTATCATATGCAATGATTATTGATAAATCTCAAGGTCAGACATTTGAAAAAGTTGGTTTGTTTCTACCACAACCTGTGTTTAGCCATGGCCAACTATATGTGGCATTTTCAAGAGCCCGTAAACTATCTGATTTACGAGTTAAAGTCATCAAAACTAACAGCCAAGAGGGGAAAAACAAAACTTACACTAAGAATATAGTTTGCAGAGAGCTATTTTTCTAAATCTTAATCATGATCAAAATTTAAAAAAAAATTCATTGCAGCAGTACAATGGATTTAAATTTAAGGAAAAATTGTTTTTTCATTTGAAAATCCTCACTGAAGTTAGCTCCCGGATTTGAAATAAAAAAATATTACATGTACACTTTTTATTCATTTAAATTTCTAGAAAAATACTTTTACGCTTTGAAATAATCATCAATTTACACTCCCAGAAAAAATAAAAATTTTCGGCATTTGGAAAGAAATATATTTATTTTCTTTTTTAAAAAATTGCATTGTGGAATATATACAGAAAGGAACACTTTTCTTTTATTTATTTGTCTGTATTTAATCATTAAATTTTTAAATAGAAATTCAAAACATTAAACTTGGAAATGGAAGAAAATATTTTCTTAAATTTAGAAATCTTCATTACTCTGCATAAAGCACATTTATTCAGCATTTAAAAATTAAAAAAATGAAAAAAAAAAAAATATTTTATGAAATATGTTAAGTGTTGCCATATAGTCTGCCAAAAACCTACCTTTTTAATTCTTTAACCAAATTCCACCAACCATACTACTTACCGATTCATTCCATAATTAAATCTCATTACAAATTGACTGCCATTTTTTTTACCACTGATTAACATATCTAAATGTTTCACTGTAGTTCCATTTCTTGTAATAATCTCAAGTAGGTCTCTATATTTGTCAACAAAAAAGTTTGTTTTCATTCACTGTCTGATCTGACCTAATATTCCATGGATTATTCTATAAAAGGTCAGCCTCATTTTAATTATTTGCTGATGTGAGGGTTTTCAACTACCGTGGAATTTCCACAGGTACTGGTAGTGTATATATTTCCTAATTTACATTAAAAAAAAATGCTGCCCTCTCTTAGTATATATACTCCTAAATAACTGATTCTCTCGTAGTTGATTATTTTTACCCTTGAAAAAGCCTGTATACGGCAGGCGAAATGTCGGTCTTCTAGGTCTTTTCACCTTCATTTTTAAAATCATACAACTTATTGTTACCTGCAAATTCTACCCAACACTTTGAAGCCAAGTCAAAAGACAAGTGATACACAAAAGGTTAACGAATATCAGAAGCCTACCAGTTCTAAGCAAGTCTTTCTCAATCTCTAAATATGGATAAACTATCTGCAACTAAAAAGGAACTTGTTGCAAAACCCTGCAAATAGAATCGATGTAATATTCTCTGCCTGTAAAAAGATAAACTGGACCAGAACATACCTACACTTGTGTGAAAGCAATGAACAGCATTAACGAAAGACCACATGAGAAACAAAACGTTCACAAAAAAAAAAATCAACAATCACCAAATAAACACTAAAGAACACTAACCAATAACAAAAAACATTCTTTTCCTAATTTTCAAATTTTTAATGGCATCTCAACGACATCGATCTCATTTCTCTTGCACTGTTTGGATAATACAAGTTGAATCCTTTTATTTTATTACAATAAGAAAAAGTGTCACTCTGTTTCGCCAATTTTCAAATCTTTAACAGTATTTTGAGGATTGTTGAGATCTCCTTACTACCTGTTCATATTGTCTATCAGCTTTGTTTCTTTTTATCATTTTCTCCGACTATTTTCTCCCTATATTATATTGTTCCTGGTCACTCTTGATACAAAGACTCCTAAAATATTAGTCTGGTATATTAGCTCTTGAGGAGAAGGCCATCTTTAGCCTTGTTGAAGAGTGATTGTATTGCAATAAAAAACATAGGTTTTTGGTCAGTCACTTAACCTATTTAGGTGTAGATTTTTTTTATCGCCCATTCCATCCCAATTGAAGGGCTTATCTTTTTAGCTAGCCTGATTGGAGTCCAGGGGATTGAATGGCGATGTTTTTTTTTTAGGTTTTATGTGTCTTGAAGTGATTCTACCTTTCCTTTTTCTCTTTATTATGCCTTCTACAAATCCACACAACAAACACTCATTTGCTAATGTATCGTCAGTTCAAACATCTTCTGATGTTCAGTTTTTTTTTTTTTTTTTTTTTTTAAATAATTCATAATTTATTTTTAACAAGAGAAATACCAGAAAGGACTTATTTGGCTTAAAACAATCAAGTCCGAAGTATGAACATTACGGTTCAGGGGTCTGTCAGGACATAGACATATAATTCAAAAGGCACCGTGGGAGTGTAATTTTAACTCAAATCTATCCGCAGATATGCTGACATTGGTCTGAGGTAGACAACTGAACATTTCCCCAAAACAGATAATCCCTCACTGTGAGACAAGATGCAGAAATTAGCACAGTCTGTCACAAAAATAAAAAAATTCTCAATTGTCTATTCTTGTACTATGTCCACAGATGATGCATAAATTTAACGATGTACCGACAATCAGCAGCAGTGTGTTTCTAGGTCTCAAGGAGTGCTAATGCCATCATCACCACCTTCGCACCAGTCAGCAATACAATTAAAGCTAAGGACTGTTACCCCCCACCCTTGACTCTATAGGCAGTGGCACATCCTAACAATTAACAGAAAGCGATACTAACCCAACTAATCTATCTAGAATAAAGTTTTAGCTTAAACTTCTTCGTCTGTCATTCTTGCTTCCATACGTTTTGTCCTTTATATAACATCTGGTGTCAGAGAGTTCCGCAAGATTATTTTGAACAGCTACATGGGCTTCACGCAATCCAAACTATTCACCTTCAAGGAACGGAGCCGCCATGATGATTGCCCTAAAATCGACCTTCTTAACAACTACAACCACTGCTTACAAAAATGGAGATTACAACCTAGTAATGTGCCAACAAACTATATGGGACATCATGAGGTAGCAGAAAGTCTTCTGACCAGGAAACGACATGAACCAATTCATTATAGCCCTGAACAAAATATATGCAATCCATGTCGCGCCCGAACTAATCATTTACCCTACCATGGACGGTGAATTTGTCAAATCCGCAAAAATACTTGCTTGACGAGGGTATATTTCAGCAGGTTTCACTAGGAACAGGACACATTTACTTTCAATCATCTAAAAGAATACCTTCTAGCAACCCATGACAGCCAGATACTTTTCAACACCTTAGTCAAGCTTGGGACTTAGAATGGGCAGATGGTGAAAAATCAATGGATTTTGTAGGCTGACTTGAAACTATGCTTAGAGAGGCGATCATTCACATTAAAAACAAATGTTAAAAAGATAGAAACTCTAAATTATCTGTTAACAGATTTATTTCAATCATAGGCACATTGCTTATGAGTGAAAAAGTGAAAGTATGAGATGCAAACCTCTACGAAAATTGTCAAAATTATGGCTAACCACTATACCGTCATAGATATAGTGTGCAAAGCACAATGATACCTGGATCATGATATCAAATTTGATGTCACAAGACACTATATCTTTCTATCAAAAACAACATTGGTCCAACCAGAGAAAGACACTACAATAGGGCCATTCTTTGAAAAATGAACCAAATTTAAAAAAAATAAATTTTGTTTTATGAAATTTGGAGTTTAGTAATCATACAGTCTGAAGTTGCATGAATGATATTTCTATTTCTGAATTAAGTTCATTATTGTGCATAGGCATATATTATACAGGAAATATTAAGCATTTTTGCCCTTTTTTTTTTTACTGTGTTTATTAACTTCTTTTCTGTAATATATGGTAAAAACATGCTTGTTCACACCTTTTTAAACATATCTAACTTAAGAAACATAATTAAATCATAAGATAATTAACATATAAGTTAATTATCTCTAAATGTTACACATGTGACAGGAAGAGTTAACACTAATTAAAAACCTGAACCACTATCAACTTTCTTTTTTCATGTCAAAAGCTACTTAGATTGTATCTTACTTTTCACCAAATATAAGCACCATACAGGATCAGATTTAATAACAAACAAATTAATTGTATGATCTGCCCATGATTGTCACTTTTCATGGCAAGAATGCATTCATATTCAATGGTAGTCTACACAGTTATTCAAGAAATGTTACCCTAAAACAATGGAGTAATTGTGTCAAACTCTTGGTCTCCCTGCAGTTCGACACTTCACCAAAATGCACAAAGTTGATTGCAACTTTGTATTTGAGCTGGTGACGAGCTGGTTGGACAACTGAATGCCTTTGCACAAGCTTTCAGAAAACAGCTACATTTTTTAGCTCTTTAGGATACTTTAAAGGTAGGCATATAATAGCACAATGATTTTAAAAGACCTGAATATATCGATTACATGTATATGTGCATGTGTGTCACTATGTATACATAACCCCAACTACAAAAGATTCTCATTATAAGTGAAACCAGATATTAAAGCCTCTCCATTACATATTTGATTTAGTCTTTGTCAAAATAGACTAACATAGTTGTAAGTAAAAGTTTTTTATACTGTATTTTTCAACTAATCAGTTTTCTAGCAGTAATGGAGTATGCATTTGACCAAACTAAAAATTAAATGACTGTACTTGAAAAATAATGTTCAGAAAATTCAATGTGGTAAGTACGATGTGATGCAGTCATATTTATTGAGATTGAGAAAGTTTTTACAGCCGTTTCATACAACCAGTATATTATGATTACTTTACAGAAGTTATGGATAGACCACCTCATACCGTCAAAACGCCATTGACTTCTGCAGAGAAAATTAGATTTCGAACAAAAAGAAAACAAGATCCTAAATTTTCTTTTAATGAGAGTCCAAGAGTGAAAATCTAAAACTTGGCCAAAATATGGAGACAACTGTTTGAAATATAAAATGAGGCAGCCATAAAACTTTCTTATATTAGACGAAAACTGAGCATTTTCAACTACAAATTTTTTGAAAATTGTTAACTTTCGGCGTTAAATTTCAATGTGAAGGAATAATTCTAAAAGTTCTATCTTTTGGCTTTCTAAATATTAAAATATCACCTCTGACATCTAGAGTTGTCTTTTCTTGACCCCCAAAGTTATGCCTATTTGGAGGTTCTTGCAGAAGCTGTTTCAGCATATAAATGGGCAAAAAAATTCCACAAGATGAACTCCACTGGCTTTCTAAGGTTGATTTTCGGATTATTTGGTCAAAAAGCCCTACTAGGTGCAAGTTTCTAGGTCAGAAACTAAATACTTTTCAAAAAATTTACAATTTTGTAACGATAGGCAGTCCTGTCACAACGCGTCATGGCAGACTTATTTTGGCTGCGCTCAAATACAAGGTTCCCGTTAATTGCTGGATTTGAAATTTGGCGGTTCATCATAACTTATGTATATCTTACAGGGGTCAAAAGGATAAAAAATTTGGGCGGGGGGGGGGAAGTAACTTGGATGACTTTACATGGAATGTCCTGAAGGTCTCAAGAAGAACGAATTTAATGAGGACTCCCAAGACATTATTAACACCCCAAGCTAAATAGACTTCTGCAAGAAACCACAACTGAAGTCAGCATAAAAGAAATTAAAGTTTACATTTATTGAAATTACATTAATAATGGATTACCCTACTGTTAATTTACTTGTGAGAAGGCGTGATTTTTTAAAAACTGATGTAGAAACTGTAGTTGAATTTATTAAAACTTTTACTGACTTCCAAAGAGTGGGTTCACCTTACAGAAAGAAAAAAAAAATCTATGAAATTTTAGATGCTATTAACGTTTTTAATGAACAAATAATTAACAGGTATATCAGGTCGGAAATGGATTATGTCATTCTTAGATACAATGTAGTTGCCTTTTTAGGTAATATATTTGAAATTTTGGAGGAGAACATACCTCCCTGAACCCCAGAGATATACGAATTTACTGAACTCCCATTACAATGTAGCCGCCAAATTAAAATGCCCCATTTTTGACCCAGAGGTTCTAGCTAGGGATAAACTGGTTTATTTGCAGTTTTTAAAGCAATTTTTTAATTCTATAATTAGTAAAAAAAAAATTTTTTTTTAAAGCTCTCAAATTGATTTTATTAAAAAATCATTAAAATCCACAAGATCCATTCAAATGCTCAAAAAAATTAACACAAAAACACTTCAGAAAAATCTTGTGAAATACAATTAAGCTTTTCAAATGACATCTTTGAAGATGCTAAGAATGTTACAAACTTTTAATTCAAAAGCACATATGGAACCCAGAGTAAATATTATCATTTGATGGGCGATCTGATTCCACTATGAAAAAAAAACTCCAGAAATTTATGAAATTTAAAGTTGGGCTTTATACACAGAAATGAAAAAAAATAATTAAGGATGAAAGAATATATACACCTGTGAAATAAATTCTCATGGTGACCATAGAAATATTAGATAGCCAATTGTCATGCATCAAACTATACCCAGAAACAGGTCACTGCAGCACATGTAACAAATGTGTTGGTATTTTGCAATAGTCTCTGGAACACACGAACAACAAGTACAAGTTAGAAGTATGCTTGAGGCTTGCTGTCAGTGGCTACTGTCCAGACTATGCACCCCTGGCAAATTCACTTAAGTGCAAGTCATCAGTGTAAAACAATGTCAAAAAATGCACAATGTTGTACTGATCAATTGGATTCATATATTTAAATATTTGTACCTGTGTTGAATGCAATATACAATGTAAAGAGCAAATAAAAGTATATATATATATATATATATATATATATATATATATATATATATATATATGTAGTATATATATTGTAGACAGGACCCTGTGGGAATATATATAGGAGACCAAACCATTTTGTTTCATTACCAGATTCTTTACAAGGAAATGTCCCTATTAGCACTGATTTAAGAAGGGTTACCAATGAAGATGAAATTCTAAATGATACTCCAGTTTCATGTGAAAGTCTGAATCAAATGGAGATGGAACATTTTGATCTTCCAATCAATAAATTTGCATATGATATGGAAGGGGTTCTAAATTTCTGACTTATATAAGTTCAGGTAAAAAGCTGTATCAGTATTTTTTGAAGTATAAAGAAATGTTAAATAATTTTCCAAGTCGCCTTAAAAATAATTGCCAATCTATGTTGAGATTTAATAGAAAAAATAAAAATGTAGGTATAAAAAGATCATTTTATGATTATTGTGGTGAATGGGATTTTCTTAAAAAGGTATACCATATTGACTTATATTCGGAAGTTTCCAAATAATATATAAAAGAAACAAATTCTTTATAAAAAAAACAATACTAAATGAGAGAAAGTTCATCTTGACGGAACCACAGCCTGACGATGCAGAAATAACAATAATTAGACATGAAGTTCTTCACAAACTTGATAAAACCTTCAAAAGACGGATTAGTTATTTTTGATACACAAATCCACATATAGATGATCTTATGCTCTACCAATATAACGGTATCCAACCTTTGAGCAGCAAAAATATAAGAACCAATCCTGAAACTCTAGAAAACACCAAAGAAAACATAGATCTGCCAACTATACAGATATATCTCAACATGCCAACTGAAATTGCTGACTACAAAGTCATTACAAACTGAAATACAGAGAAAAGATAAACTCTCAACCAACAAGTACAAACTTATCTGATCAGCTACAAAAATGTTTAACCTTAATTGGTGATGTGTTCGTTAGGATGGTTGTTAAAATAAATGCTGATATTCCAGCTCTAATACTTTACACAGACGACCAAATTAAGGATCTTTGCTCTTGTATGGATGACAATTCTATAATTGAGATTGATAGAACATTCAACTTTAGATTGGATCAGATCAAGAGAAAGCCATTGTGAAAGCATTGGATGCAGTATTTGGGAATGCAACACTGTATATATGTGCTAGACTTATAAAGGAAAACTTAGATTTGTAAATGATGCCAATATGCCAAATGCATACAAACAATCAATAAAAAATATATTTTGTGGAAAATATGGCGTGTTAGAAGCAAAAAATCAGAATTTAATTCTGCATTAAATGCAATTAATGAAATTGATTTTGATCCCCAAAAGGATTCATACATGCAAGCTATGATTGGAAAAATTTGCAACTACGTATACAGACCAAGATGAGAGAATAAAAATTTTAAAACATGGACAAATAACATGATTTATGGATTCAGCGTTATCAAAAAATTTTCAGGCTGGAAAATTATTTTCCCTGAACAACTTACTGAAAAGCTGCGAGACCTGATTAGAATTCAGTACATTGATATGGAAAAGACCATATACAATACAGGAAATTTTTACACAGAAAAATTTATTCTAATAAATGAATGAATAGTTTTTCAGAAAAAAAAAATATATATATATATATGCATATATATATACATGTAAAGTTTCTAAATGGAAAACTTGGAAAATTGATATTGAGTGATGGAAACTTTGAAATTGATAAAGCATTAAAACATTTAGCATGTTCAAAGAAATGGGTAAAGTCGACTAAAACTTTAGAAATAAAGAATTTGTCTGTGTTTTGCATATAATAAAAAATCAGGTGAATTTTATATAAAATAAAATACAAGTTTAACTTATTTCTGTACAACATTTTAATATGAAGTTAATTTATTTCATCAAAATCTAATTTCATTAATAAAAATCCTTTATAAACAAAAACTGTAAACCCAGAAGTAGAATCAGTGAAAAAAAAATTAACTGCAAAAACTTATAAAAGATATCTTGACTTCTATGAAGTTGATAGGGAATTAATTGAAATATTTTATCTATTAATAATTTGAAGTTCAGAAGATGTCAAATTCAAAGTAACACTTTTATGACAATTGATTACGTATGAGCATTTAAAGCTATTTTTTTTTTTCATTAGAAATATTGATGTGCAGTTTTGCTAATGCCCTTGGAAGAGATTCTTCCGTCGAATTTAAAAATTGGACTTCATCAGAATCAGCTAAAGCAAGGCTGATTAGAACTACTGCTGATGTTCTTGGACCTCGTGGAGACGATAAAAGTGATTGCAGAACTGAATGGCTGGTATTCTGCAGCAAAAAAGGGTACCGATCTCAAATCACAAGTTATCGGGCAAATAGGTTTAATTCTCTATTTGAAAATGCCCTGGCAATATATCACCATAAAGTGCACATAAAATTAATTTTATCAGTGTTTGCAACATCTTGCAATTTGAAATTCCATAGTGTTTTGGCTGACATTTCTGATGAGAGACTACATTCCCTTCTTGCTGCAGTTGGTCTGCTGAACATTAATTTGACAAAAGCCTTCTGGAATCTTGTCAACAGCACTGTTCAGTATGTTGAATTCCATCACTATGTCAAGAAAATGGCTCTAAATTTAGAATGCTGGATCAACAGTCCACAGTTGTTATTAGACTGACTGTAGAGGTATATTTGATGGGGAATTCTTTGAGGAAGGCAATGCATCTCTCTGTGTTGGTCTCACGAACCCTGAACTTGTTTTAGAATGTTTGCACAAGATATTCAGTAAGTTCCTCATTGTCACTAAGCACCAGTTGCATGACTTTTTAGAAGGAGATGCTTTTGGAAGAGATGTGGATCAGGAGACAAGAGATGCCTTGAATAGCTGCCTTCTAACAAATCTGTCAGGTGAGCATGCCTTTGGAGATTTAGATTTTAGCATGCAAACAAAACGACATGCATTGCTACATAATCGATCATCTTCAAATATACTCAAGCACAATCGGACAACAGCTTGGTTGGAAGTAATACCATCAACTAAGAGGCAATCCATTCTGAGCATCTCCAGAAGACATGCAAAACATCTGCAACAAAGGCATATACTACAAGAAGCCGTTGTGAAACTGTGTCCAAGAAAAAATTGCAAAAAATGAAAGACTAAAGGAGGAAAAAGAACGTCAAGCTGCTGCTGAGAAAGAGAGAATTATCAACTCTGTTATCAAGCATGGTGGTCCAGTGAAGTCTGTTAAACAAATAAAGATTTCAGAAACTGGTTTGGAAGCACTAAAAGACAAACTGAGATATCTCAAGGTTGTGTTAGGTGTCAAAATCAACACCAGTGAAAATAAAGTTCAACTGGAACCTGCTTGCTCTGACTACTTAAGAAGAAATCCAGTTAATTCATTTCCACCTCCAAAGCAACAACAAAAAATGTCCCCTAATGAATCTGCTGAACATTCAGATAACTCCTGCAATTGTAATGAAGTATCATCTCAGGATATCTTCAGTTATGAGCATCAAAGACAATGGGTTGCTGTCTACTATGACACCAACTTTTACATTGGCCAAGTCATTGAGGTTATATCTGCATCCAGCGCTGTAATAAAATTTTTATCACAGGAAGAAAGGTAGAAAATTTTTTTTTTTCGATGGCCTTTGTCAGATGCACAAGTACAGTCAGCATTTGTTTACAGATGTGATTTTGAGGTAATGCCAGTTTCCAGTGATGGTAGGATTTGGAGTGTTCCTGATATATCTACCATTGCAGAAGCCTATGAAAGAATTTTGAGAGAAAATCAATAAGGAAAGGAATTGTAGTAAGGCCTCTGCCTATAAAATATCTTACTTATTTACTTGTCTTTTAAGTTGAAAGTTTTCCAATGTTCAAAAAAAAAAAAAAAATGGCTTGTGACATTTTTGTATAACAAATTTCTAAATCTTATTGCTGTCGGTCCTTTTTTGGCAAGTTTAAATTCCCCAAAGTAAAAATATTTCTGTGGCAAAAAGTTTTATTATTAGAAACAAGGCAAACATTTTTTTTTAATTCCTCACCCCAAAATAATTAAAGTTGCAAAGTTTTAAGCTTCTACCTCCAATGGTTACATTTTTACAGCAATTTCAGTAACGTATATTTTGACTCATTTTTTTTTACTCTTTTTTGCCCTTTTTACCAAATTGTTTGTTCGACTGCTTTTACATGGTCCACAATTGAGTGGTTTTATCAATTTATAATTAAAAGAAAAAATTATCTTGATTTATAATGTGTTATGAATCATACTAAGAAGATTCAATACATTAGCTATTGAAATGAAATTGATATGAACAGTCAAAGTTGCATTTCCGTGTCATATTTGCACTTTTTTCCCGTTGGTAGTGGGATTTGTCTAGTGTTTAGGTTGGTTTCATCTAATAATTATTGTTTTCATTAGTATTAATTTTCATTTACCATAAGATGACATCATATTTATAAGGATTTTTCACTTGTTAGTAGCTTACATTTTTAGTTATATACTATGAAATTTGGCTTCTGGACCATGATAGCAAATTTTCAACTTTCTGACAAACTTTGAACAATCATAACTTGATAGCTAATTGAGATACCAAAATAAATTTGGTACTTTTGTTTGGGGTTTACAAAAATCTATATGACCACATTAATTTTTTTTTTTTTTAGATATAATGAAAATAAAATTTTGGTTTGGGATATTCATATATAATTTTATGTTTATTCGTTAAATAAAAATGTAAAAAAAAAATTTTTTTCTGTAGAAAGTTGTTTTTATGTCGGAATAAAATTTGGTGTGGCGTAACACATGAACACCAAGTACAAGTATGAGGTATGTTTGAGGCTGGCTGTCAGTAACTACTGTCTGGACTATGCATCCCTAACAAATTCACTTCAGTTCAAGTCATCAGATTAAGACAATGTCAAAAAATGCACAGTGTTTTATTGAGCAATTGGATTCATATAATTTTGCAAGGTATGCCAACATTTATGGATCTTAAAAAATTTAATATATTTTTAAATAAATGCATTACAAATTTAAATTAGTTTTATTGTACTTGGTAAATAATTTTGACCTGGATATTTTAGAAGTAGCTTACAAATTGCAAAAGTGTGCAGACCCTTGATCAAAAAGCTTAAAGACATTAATTTTTATTGATGATTTTCAGTACTCTTGCATAATTTAACCCGGATTCTCATTAATTCCCGCCAAGCATGGATCAGGCGAGACCGGCAATCATTGGTGTCAGCCGAGCGTTGTTCAAATGTTTAAACACTATCTCGACTTTTTATTTTATTCAATTTTTTCTGTTATGTTTTTAGTAATTTTTAAAGTGATATTAAGGGGGGGGGGGTATTTTCTGATTATTTACTTATTTTTTTTGTAATTAATTTTCTGGGCATTTGATTAGCCAATGAAAAAGCGCTATCAAAATGGAAGCAGACAACTTTCTAATTGGAAGAATGTGACTACCCCCCCCCCAAGCTGACAAACAAATATATTTTCAAACTCACTAAACAGAAAAATGACAGGCAAGGAAATAAATCTATGCATGTTAAAAAAATAAATGAAAACACCGATGCAGACAATCTCATATCGTCAGAAGAAATTGCTGTCCCCAAAAAATGAGGCGCAACAATTGTAAACATAAATGTTTACTTAAAAAAAGATCATGTGTCAAGGATGGTTTCTCATGGAGATGTACAAATGGACAGTGCAGACAATGGATATCCTTGCGCACAGGATCGTTTTTTTGCACGATCCAAGTTGGAGATTCCAACAATAGTAAAAATCATTTATTTATGGGCGTTCGAAATGGCAACCCTAAAAAACATAAGAGAATGCGGCATTATATCAAAGCACACATACACAGACTGGAGGAACTTTCTGAGAGAAATTTGCCAGGAGTATTTCCTTAGGAATCCCCAGCAGATCGAAGGCCTCGAGCGCACAGTTGAAATTGATGAGTCTCTATTCAACCGAAGGAAACACAACGTAGGGAGAATCCTCTTGGTCTTCATGACACCACATCACTGACAAGGAGGATTTTTTGGTGACCGTGCCAAATCACAAAGCTGAAACCCTCCTTTCAATAATAAACAAATATATTCTGCCAGGGACAATAGTCCTATCCGATTGTTGGAAGAAGGATTCCGCCATCTGACTGTGCATCATAGTATTCATTTTGTAGACCCTGCGATGAAGGCAACAACAAATCACGTCGAGAGGATGTGAAAGGAAGCAAAACAGTGTAACAAGCAAGAATGTCTAAATTCAAATATATATTTACTTGAATTTATGAGGAGACAAAAATTCGGAAACGATCTTTTTTGTCTCCATCATAAATCACATTTCCGAAAGCTACCCAGTTCTTGGGAATCCTCCTTCTATTTCCTCTACTCCATCCTCCCTCTTTGCCCTCGATGGCTGTTCAACAGAACATGACAGAAAAAAATTGCAAATTTTTAGCGGATTGCTAACATGAATATGGAAACATTTTTCAATTAAAATGTGAACAATTGTATCGTATTGCTGAAACTCACAGAGCCTATGATTCACTTTAATATCCATTTGCCTTCTGGAATCGACAAGATAGATGTTATTTTTATAATGATCCAGAAATAGGTTGCTATTTTGCACTGGAACACATGTAACAAATGTGTTGGCATTTTGCAATATGCAATGGAACACGTGTAACAAATGTTCTGGTATTTTGCAGTATGTTCTGGAACACATTAACAACAACTACAAGTAAGGAGTATGCTTGAGGCGTGCTGTCAGTAGCTTCATTTGTCCGGACTATGCATCCCTGGCAAATTCACTTCAGTGAAATTCATCAGAGTAAAACAATATAAAAAAATGCAGTGTTTTATTGAGCAATTGGATTCATATAATTTTGCAAGGTATGCTAACATTTATGAATATTTAAAAATTTTCAATATATTTTTAAATAAATGCATTGCAATTTAAATTAGTTTTATTTTACTTGGTAGATAATTTTGACATGGCTATTTTTGAAGTAGCTCATGAATTGCAAAAGTGTGCACATCTTTGATCAAAAAATTTCAAGACTAAAAGTTTATGCACGCTTAAACAAAAAGCTTCAAGACATTAATTTGACTGACGATTTTACTATAATTCACAAAAACATTATAACTGATTCCAAAGAAAAAATTGGTAGAATGAATAAAATTTGTGGTGCCAAAAAGTGACATTAAAAAAACCCAGGTCCATGTTGTTTGGGAAACAAAATAAATCTGCCAAATTGACAAGTTCCATCAAGTGCTCAGAAAAAAATATTCATACAGAATATACCACTTCAGAAAAAAAATCTTGTGAAATATAATCCCACTTTTCAAATGACGGCACTTGATGAGGAGTGTGGACCCTGCTTTCCAAGAACCTCAGTGGTCTATTTAGCCATTGAATTACGTACAAATTGGAATCAACAGCTAACTTATCTCGGACTTATATCTAAACTAAATTTCTTTAACTTTTTTCATGCGCTATTTCATTTCACAACTACATTTCTTTTATTTTTTTATTTTTACTTTAAATCGAGCTGTTTTCTGGTTTGACATTTTTCTTTGAGTAAATTTCATTTATACTTTTATTTTGTGCTTGTTTTTGTTTTATTTGTTCATTCTAAATTTATTTTTATTTTGATTCATTTTTACTTTTAAATTCATTTTTATTTTATTTTCTCCACTAAATATTTTTTGTACATTTATAATAAGAAAATGCTTACGCAACTATTTGAGTGGACAAAGGACTTTGATTCTTCTTATAATTTCCTCAAAGAACAAAAAATACTTGCATCTATAATGCAATGTAGTGTTTGTCATCAGAAGATGACTCTCAGAAAGTATCGTGACACACAGATTTTTCGGTGCAAAATTCATAAGAGTCAGAAGACATCAATTAAAAAAGGATCTTTTTTTTTTTAGAAAAATCCAAGTTAACTTTACAAGAATTTATATGTGTTTGTCTGGTCTATACAGATAACTGGTGTTGTCGCTGCTGATTTATGCAAATTAAATGCGACTGCCATTTATCAATGGTATCAATATCTCAAAGACGTCACGAGCCATCATATGGTGTCGAACCCATATCAAATAGGTGGACCCGGCCATGTTGTGGAAATAGATGAATCTTTAATATATAAAAGGAAATACAACAGAGGAAGAATACCACAACAATGGTGGGTTTTTCGGTGGTTGGGATTGGGATCATCAAGTTGGTTTTTTTAGTTTTTGTTAATGATCGGTCCTCGGACACATTGATACCATTAATAAAAAAATATATCAAACCTGGAACAACGATATATTCGGACAGTTGGAGAGCATACACTCCAATTGAACAAATCAATGTCCAAGCGCTGTATGTACATGAACAGGTGAACCACCACAAAAACTTTGTAGATCCAATAGCAGGAGTACATACAAATAATGTGGAATGGTTTTGGAAGAATGCAAAAAGAAAATTCAAGACGATGGCGGTGCATTCCATTACAGTGGAATTGCATTTAGATGAGTTTGTTTGGAAGGAAATATATGGGAAAACTGGGAAAGAAGCTTTAGACAATGTGTTGCTTCATCTGTCACACTGGTTCATTGTATGAAATAAATGTTTTTTTTTGATTACTCTAAGTTTTGTCATTTTGTATGTGTAACAATTTGGAGTTTAAAATCAATTTGCCATTTTCTTTGGCTTTTTTTTTTTGGCCTGAAAAAAGTTTTTCACGGCTAAATAGACTACTGAAAACCTTCTGCGCATGTCTGGTAAGAGAGCGGTTCTTGGAAAGCAAACGTTTGCACAGGGTCCACACTCCTCATCCTTTGGAAATGCTAAGAAATATACAAACTTTGAAATCAAAAGAACATGGAATCCAAGGTAAATATTATCATTTGATGAGCGATCTGATTCCACTATGAAAGAAAAAAGAAAACTACAGAAATTTATTTTATTGTTGGCAATCAGACAGAAATGCAAAGATGCACAAATGCTGAAGGTAAAATGGAATTGGATATTGTTATGGAATTACAGGACACGTTTCAGTGATACCAAAAATGTGTTGGTATTTTGCAATATGCACTGGAACATATGCAACAAATGAAAAAATAATAAAATCACTATCAGAGCAAATATACATAAGTCAGGAGAGTATGAACAATAATGAAATGCATGATCGGCAGGTGAAATTGTAATTTTAAATCGGGGAAAAACATGAAAACACAGACATCATTTTGCAATTAAAAAGTGCACGATTGTAACGTACTGTTGAAAATCGCCGAGTTTATGATTCACTTGCAATACTGAGTTATCTTCTTGAATGGCCAAGATATTTATCACTTTCAGTTACGTCAGAAAAACCCAGAAACACATCATGACACTTATTCATTTTATTTCATCATGTGAGACCAATGTAATCATATTTTGTATTTAAATAAAGTGACCATCCTATTTATGATGGATATGTATGCCAAAATAGAAACTGAAAGCTTATGCTTTATACACAAAAATGAAAAAATGGGTACTCATGCAGAGAGTGATCCAGACGTAACTCAGTGCACGCCTGGCTTTCCCTGGAACATGCTGTCAACAGCCGGAGTAAGCCAAGCGTCGCCGAGGAAATTAAGCTGTTTGACGTAACATAAAGCTGAGCCAATGACAATGTGTTAAAGAATGGATCGAGAGAGAGGGAGAGGGAGGTGTGTAAATTATATTGAGACCGGAAGTCAAAATCAGCTGATCGGATTGCGTGCGAGTCACGTGATCAGGTTAGCTGAATCGTTGAGATTTGGTTTGGGCTTAGAAGATGTCTCCTCCCCTTCATTGGTGGGGGGGACTCTGACGTGTGTAGAAATGAGACAAAGAGAAACCACGCAAGCCAGAGATTCACTTTCCATCCTTCCGCGAGATATCTGGAAAAGTGAAATAAACTATAAAACCAATTCCTTGTCTTGGAGTGAAATGAATCTTCGTCCAAAACAGGTACTGTCTCCCCTCCAAGACACGAGATGATTCCAGATGGACCAACATCGACGACGCGCGAAGGTATGTTGAAAAATACCACACACACACAACAGCATATGAACAAATAGAACAACTAGATGATCACACAACATTAACTCTGACTAGACAATCCCCTTTATGATATAACAACACAACAAATGTAGCACGATGGTTTTCAATGACGCGCCTTCATGCAAGTTGAAGAAAAAAGCACATCATTTGTGTACTTTCACTTAAGGAAAAAAAAATAACATGAATTTTACAGCATTAGCTGAGCAGTTGAAAACACCAGCGGGAGTCCTTGAATTTTGTCAGAATAGGAAATTACTAGCATGGACGAAAACGTGTACCTCTTGTGGACATAGGTGCACTCTTATGGTAAGAAGTAAGGTAAGCGATGGCTATGCCTGGAGGTGTCAGGCTAGCAAATGCCGAACTTTTACCTCGATCTGGATCTTTTTTTCGCAAAGTCTAAGCTGGCAATTGCCATAATACTAAAAATAATCCACTTGTGGCCGTTCGAGAGCAAATAGACCTTCAGCGCAAATGTGAATGGAATTCACTCAACGCACACCATCGCCGACTGGAAGAGTGTCCTAAGAGATATTTGCGGAAAATATTTTCCAAAGAATCCCCTGTGATAGATGAGGCTTTGTTTAAGCGTAGAAAGCAAAACATCAGCAGATTACTCACACTGGTCTGGGTCTTCGGTGGATACAAACCCGGCGAAAAGGAGGGTTTCTTGGTAAATCTCGACACGAAGGCCATGACGAATCATGTGGAGTGAATGTGGAAGGAAGCAAAACAACGCAAGAAAGAATGCAGGACCAACTGGGTACTTTTGGACAACAAATGTGTTGGTATTTTGCAATATGCACTGGAACATGTGTAAAAAATGTGTTGTATTTTGCAATATGCATTGGAATACGTGCAACAAATGTGTTGTATTTTGCAATATGTATTGGAACACGTGCAACAAATGTGTTGTATTTTGCAATATGCATCGGAACACGTGCAATTAATGTGTTGTATTTTGCAATATGCATCGGAACACGTGCAACAAATGTGTGGTATTTTGCAATATGCATGGGAACACGTGCAACAAATATGTTGTATTTTGCAATATGCATTGGAACACGTGCAACAAATATGTTGTATTTTGTAATATGCATTGGAACACGTGCAACAAATATGTTGTATTTTGTAATATGCATTGGAACACGTGCAACAAATATGTTGTATTTTGTAATATGCATTGGAACACGTGCAACAAATATGTTGTATTTTGCAATATGTATTGGAACACGTGCAACAAATATGTTGTATTTTGCCATATGCATTGGAACACGTGTAAAAAATGTGTTGTATTTTGCAATATGCATTGGAACACGTCCAATAAATATTTTGTATTTTGCAATATGTATTGGAACACGTGCAACAAATATGTTGTATTTTGCAATATGTATTTGAACATGTGTAACAAATGTGTTGTATTTTGCAATATGCATTGGAAGACGTGCAACAAATATGTTGTATTTTGCAATATGTATTGGAACACATGCAACAAATATGTTGTATTTTGCAATACGCATTGGAACACGTCCAAAAAATATGTTGTATTTTGTAATATGCATTGGAACACGTACAACAAATATGTTGTATTTTGCAATATGTATTGGAACACGTGCAACAAATATGTTGTATTTTGCAATATGTATTGGAACACATGCAACAAATGTGTTGTATTTTGCAATATGTATTGGAACACGTGCAACAAATATGTTGTATTTTGCAATATGTATTTGAACACGTGTAACAAATATGTTGTATTTTGTAATATGCATTGGAACACGTGCAACAAATATGTTGTATTTTGCAATATGTATTTGAACACGTGCAACAAATGTGTTGTATTTTGCAATATGTATTGGAACACACGTAGCAAATGGTTTGGTATTTTGTAATATGCACTGTAACACATGTAGCAGATAAAAAAATAATAAAATCATCATCATAGAAAACAAACGTCCATTAGAAGAACGTGGCCGAAAAAAATGGCAATTTTAATGGTGGACGAATAGCATGAATACTAAGTAGCTAATTGTTACATATTGCTGAAACTCAGAGCCTATGATTCACTTCAATATCCATTTATCTACTGGAATGAAGATACTGGCCAACAAAGATTTTGGTGTCTTATGTTTATAGGTCAATTCTTATAATTTTTTTATATGCTGATTTCAAAAATGACATTTTACCTGGTTAGCTCTAGTTTTCGAGATATATGATGTGCTTAAAAATTAGAAACTCACAGGTCTCATGATGCCCTGCAGTATCCTTTGATCTTCTGGGAAGGACAGAATGCATATACTTTTCACATAATGCAGGTGGTCCTTGATAATGATCAGATCAGCCTCAATAAAATATATCTACCAAGGATTTTTATGCATAGAGAAGGCCGAGCTAATCATCACTTATATTACGGAGAGCTTTTCCTGCAATTTTTGGTGGACATGTATGCAAAAATGGAGACTGAGAGAATTCTTTACACAAAACAAAATCAAAACTCAGAGTAGATTTTCATGTTCATCTAAGGGATGCTACAGCTAATGACTATCAATAATGTTGGTAAATTAGTGACTCTCCCTTTTACTTTTACTGGAGGGCCACGTTATATGCAGGAACGGACACAAGACGCTATGTCTTATGTAAGGGAATATGGCAAACCAGATTATTCATCACCTTCATATGCAATCCAAAATGGGAAGAATTCAAATTTCATTTGTTTGCAGGGCAAGAACCACATCACAGGCAGGACTTGATTGCCAAAGTTTTTCATCAGAAACTAAAGAAATTGATTGTTTTGTTAAATAATCACCAAATTTATGGTCATACGCAATGCTACATGTACACCACTGAATGGCAGAAAGGGGGCCTACTTCATGCTCATATCTTACTGTGGCTTTTTGATAAGATCAAGCTTAATAACATTGACAAAATTACATTTGCCTGAGTTCATTTTTTTATTTTTTCAAAAGTCGAAGGTTTTTTAAGTGATTTGTAGGTTGTTTGGTTGCTGAATCCAAAAATGCCATCCGTTTCCTTGGATCAGGTCTAGTTTTTGAGATATGAGGAGTATGACTTGGGCCTTGTATAAAAAAAACGAGGCTTCAGGTATAACCTATTCTTTTTTTTTTTTTTTGCATAAAAATTATACTGTAACACCCTGAAACTGATACTGAAACCTAATGATGTTTTTGTTTACTTTCAGAAAGTTGAAACTGAAACATCATTGACTACATTGGTAAACTGCATTGACAACACTGAAACTGAAACTGTGAAAAGTGTGATCGCCAATCAATGTGATTGATTTTATAAGAATCAGTGCTTTTAGTGTTTCTATTTTGGACATGTATCTTAGACTGACAGAAAATGGAATGCAAATTGATACGTTCTGCTACATATGTGTGTCTTCCTTGTCGACTAGCAAATATAACTGATTTTGTGAAGGCATATCATGCTTATTTTGGAGTTAAGCTTGGGGACCAGGACAAGCTATTTGCACCCCATGTTAGCTGCAGAACATGTGTTGAGAACTTGCGTAGTTGTAGAAATACAAAAAAGGAAGAGTATGCCATTTGCTGTCCCAATGGTTTGAAGAGAGGGTAAAGATTATGTGTAAGACTGCTATTTCTACATGACTAATCTTAAAACAATGACAGGAAATGTCAGAATAAGCAGGAAGGACATTTTGTGGCCTGAGGAACACTGGCTCAGACGTTCTGGGTTACTGAGTAGAGAAATTGACAAGGTTTGACCCTTTGAGGTCGTGTGAAAGCGATTTCATTTTTGGTCCCAGATTCACAAAACTTCGGACAAATTGCTGAAATGCACACACACAAAATGAATCTGGAGATTCCCCAGAGAGCGTGTCAGATGCTGATCGGTTTAGCAGATCACCAGACCCACTCTGTCACCTTAGTATAAAAATGAATACCTGGGCCGAAATAGATTGAAGCTAAATCTCGAGAGAAACACATGCTCCCGGAGGACGCCACAACCCCCTCCATCCATCTTGACTGCCATCGTGAGAACGAAGAATAAGATTTTGGGAGAATGCTGACGTTTTCTGGTGTAATCAAACTGTACAACGTATATATGTAAAAACCTGTAACTTTCATGAAATTAACTTTTTCGTAGAAATCCTGGGTCTGTCTTCTTTTCCTGGTGTGCATGCAAAGCTACTTGATTTTCAGCTGAGATGCTGAGAATCCATATGAAGGCCTCCTGGGGGATAGATGATCATGACCAACAGTTCCGATGAGGCCAGAGGTAGAGGTCAATTGCTGACCTGAGCAGGAGATCCTTTACAGAAGGACTAGCCAGTACCTCTGACACAAACAGATCTCAATAACCTGACACGGGCTCTAAACCTATCAATTAAAATTATTTCTTTTGTCAAGAATTTTTTTCCAAAATTAAAGGGAATGTAGCAGAAACAAATGGGGCTTTTTTCTTCCTCGAATCAATGCCTCTCCCCTGTGCTATTCGGCCACATCTTGGCCAGTCAGGTGTATGGCGCATTGATACTTCCTATCACCAAAGGAAATCGGCCAGCATCCGGTTTGAAGAAGAACAACTCATTCTCACGCAGAGAGACACCAAACGGAACGGACCCCCTTTTCTTCTCTCTCTCTCTCTCTCTCTCTCTCCACCTTGGTGTTATCTCTACGGTATCGACGATTCCACTAGAATAACTACCGCGATAATACCAGGTGCCGGAGTCCAGCTTTCTACAAGGAAAATACCACATTCTCCTCAATAAACCTTTTCTGTGACCTTTTATGAAGTTGTTGCGTTTGTTATTTCAGAAGCTTGTATCGAATTATTTATTTTATTAGGGTGTGCCCTAAAAGCATTACAAACCCTAAAGGAATAAATAGCACTAAATGACGTTTTTAATTATTTTTACCACCTCATATCTCAAAAACGTGACTTGATTGAACAGAATGAGTGTGATTTTTAGATTCTGCATAGCAAATTACCCTAGAATCACTTATCAGATGCTTTACCTTTGAAACTTCGCAGAGCAGTGTTATCAGTGCCAAGCTCCCTGACCCTGGGGATGATTCTGTTCTCTTTCTGATTGTTAAAACCAAGATGGTCCATAGTCCATGCGGTCCCCTTAACCTCAAATCTCCTTGCATGGTTGATGGCAAATGTACTAAAAGATATCCAAAGTAGTTTCTTTTGGATGCCAACAACCAAGTAATGGTGGTTTCCAGGTTAACATCAAGCGTGGAAATTTAGAATTTCAATTAAACAATTCATGGATTGTACTATTCTTCCATCTTAGCAAAGACATTTTAGGCACACATTAATGTTGAATTTTGCAACAGTGTTAAATCCATTAAGTATGTATGCAGTATATTAACAAAGGAAATGACATGGCTATGTGTGGTATTGCTAATGAGAATGATGAAATACAATGTTACACGAAAGCCAGACACATTAGCAACAATGAGGCAGTTTGGAGGTTATTGAACTACCCTATTCATGAATGAAGCCCCCACCCTCCCCGTAATCCATCTTGATGTACACCTAGAAAATGGGCAAACAATTTACTTTAATCCAGAAAAAGCAACAGAATGTTGAACAACAACTTCATGCTCCCAGATCAACTACCCTTACGTCTTCTTTGAACTTTGCAGAGAGGATGATTTTTCATGTACTCTTTTTTATAATAAAGTACCCAAATACTATACATGGGACAATGCCTGTAGGAAATGGAAACGTAAACAAAAAAGGAAAATATAGTTGAAGGTCAGTTAAATGTTTTCAGTTCCTATGCACTTGGCAGAGTGTACACTGTTCATCCAACTAATTTTGAATGCTACTTCTCTGCATCCTTCTGCATAAAGTTAAAGGACCAAAGAGTTTCTAGGACCTGAAAACGGTTAATGGCCACATATTTGAAACATTTAGACAGACATTTTCAGAATTTATTTTAAATAAAAAATAAACAAATAGCTTATTACATTTAAAATACCCTTGAAGGGTCACTTTGATTAATGTTTGCAGTTTTTTTTTATATTGTAAGCGAACTTTGCTGGTTTTTTGGTAATACTTGAATATTTTGATATCTTCAGAATTTATTTGAAATAGATTATCTCATTTAAAAACAGAAGAAAAATTTGTAAAATTTATTTTTAAACAGATTTAAGATTTTTTCAAGATGTATGAATTTTGGGCAGTTTATTTTGATTAAGGCAGACAATCTTTTTGGGTCTTCTTATTGGCTGTTTTGGGTCACGTGATGTAAACAAAAAATCCAAAGTTTTCTTTTTTAGTAAAAGCAAATAATTAGATTGGAAAATATTTCTGAGCTGTTCAGTTCGGCTATTTTCTAGTCAAAATATTAAGAATTGCAATATTGCAATATTTGTTTTAAAATATTTTGGAAAAATCCAAAATATAAAAAATATTTTCAGTAAACTTTGAAATGGAGGTTCCCAGAGGGAACTATTTATTTTTCGGATAAAAAAAATCTGATGTTTTGTAGTCTGTGTGACTAAATTGTTAAAAAAAATAATTATTTATTGTAAAGATAAATAATAAAAATAAAAAAAAAGAATTTAAGAGAATGAAATGAGAAGATTTTTTCAGAGTATTCTCTAAAAGGAAAGTTCACAAAGGGTTTCTAGAGCTCAAATGAATTTTAATTCATAATATAAATTCAGAGGAACAATAAACGGACTCGTTTATTGCATAAAAATAATAAAAATTATACTTTAGTTTAGTTTTCTCAACATGTCTGGATGACTTCCACTGGGACAAAACTATGGATGAAGCATCACTTTTCAAACCACCCAAACAGTTATGAAGCTTATTTACCATCATGCTTCATCGTTGTAATATTTCTAACCCAACAGATGTGTGGGAAAAGCACAAAACTCGTCTCAGCAAAGATATTCTGTACAGAGTCCAGCAAAATAATCCTCATGCCAATATCACTCTTTCAGATGACATCTTGAATGAAGTTTTGTGGCATCTTCTGAAGCTTCTCCATTTAGGAGGAAAACATCTTTCAGAATATGGCTTCCCATCACCTCACAGGGATGAACATTCTATACACCATGACATTGTAAGATTTCATACAACTTACATGAGATGAGCAAGCATGTGTCTGCAAATGAGTCAAAACTTCTTGAACAACAACGGATATATGACTATATTGTGAGTAGAGTAAACGATGATGCAGGTGGACATTTTTTCCTTGATGCTCCAGGTGTTTCCTTTTAAATCTTCTTCTTGCCAAAGTGATATCTAATAGTAACATTACATTGGCAGTTGCTTCTTCATGTATAGCAGCAACACTTCTAGCTGGGAGTCGTACTGTATACTCTACTTTCAAGTTGCCTCTTCATTTGGCCAAGAAATCTGAAAATGTGTTTGCAATCCTGCGAGTTTCCAGCATGGCCAGTTTATTGCAACAAACTAGATAAATCATTTGGGATGAATGTACCATGTCTCATGAAGGAGCATTCCGGGCATTAGATTCTGGCGATTTTTGTCAAATCTTACCTGTAATTCCCAAAACCACTAAAGCAGATGAGCTAAATGCATGTCTTAAGGCTTCACCTCTTTGGCCTAAAGTTAAAAAATTCACTCTTACTGTCAACATGAAGACACATTTATTTGATGATCAGTCTGCAGCACTTTTCTCAAATCACCTCCTCTTCATTGGCAATGGTTCAATAACATTGAATAGAGATCTTCAATTGCACAAATTACCATATGGCCAGATTGTTAAATTCAATTAATGACTGTTTTTCCAGATATTGCAAAAATTTTCCACAATGTTGGATGGCTTTGTGAAAGAGCAATCTTGGCCCCTAGAAATGATGCTGTTGATATGATTAATTATAATCTTTTACAAGAGTTACATGGGTTAGAGCATTCTTATCAATCCATTCATTGTGTTATTGATGAAGATCAGGCAGTAAAATTTCCTGTAGAATTTCTACAACCGTCTCAAATGCCACATCATAACCTTATATTTAAGGTAGGAGCCCCAGTTATATTATTAAGAAATATTGATCCACCTAAATTGTGCAATGGCACACGGTTAGCAATAAAATATTTGAAAACCAATGTTCTGGAAACCATTATAATAACTGGAAATTTTAAGGGTGAAACTTAATTCCTTGGATTCCCCTTATTTCTTCTGACATGCCATTTCAGTTCAAGCGTTTACAATTCCCAATAAAAATTAGTTTTGCTTTGTCTATAAATAAAGCTCAAGGATAAAGCCTAAAAGGTGTTGGACTTAATCTGCAGACACCTTGCTTTTCTCATGGCCAGTTGTATGTTGGTTGCTCACACATTGGAAGTCCTGAAAACCTCTACATTTACACACCTGTTGGAGGTCACACTAAAAATGTTTATGCAGAGATTCCTCAAAATACTACAGGTTCATTTACCAGTTTTCAGATACACATTGCTGGAAACTGAATTTTAATTATTTCATTAACAGAATAGATTACTAATGCCATCTTTGTATATATTGTGCATGAAACAGTTAAAACAAAAGGAGATTTAACAGTTTTCAAATCGACACTAAAATATAAAATAATTGCAATTCTTACATCATATTTTGAAAGAAGGACTAGAAAATAAAAGATTAAACTATAAAAAATGATTAGGTCTACTAGTGAGACCTTTATGAAATAAAACGCACCTACTACTTCTACCACATGGGATGTGTGGAAAAACAAGCCATTATGAATTTGTTTTGTTTAATCTATTTTATTATAATGTATAAGAACAAAATATTAAAATATATCATATACAACCTGGCAACACCGGGTACTTCAGCTAGTTTCAAATAAAAATTTAAAGAAAAGGGTGCATGTAGAGAAAAGAAAAAATATATCTTTACACTAAACAATAAAAAAAAAAAATGAAAACAAAATTAAAAACTAAGTCCCCTGAAATGACGCCACATTATAATGATTTCGTCACAGTTCAGAAATTATAACTTTATTAAATAATGTTCCTGTATCATGTGTACATGAATTCATACAGAATTTGTTTATTACATTAAACATTAATACAAGTAATTTGCCAAGCTATTTTGGCAGCCAGTACAGCGACATTAATGTATGATGCCACAACCCAAAATGGGGGTTCGGGTGAATGCAGTTTTGATAACAACACAACATTCTTCACATGTAATGTCATTACAGCAACTGGCAGGTAGAACTTCTGCTGATTAAAAAAGGCATATTTGTCATAGCCTTCAAAGTTTGGCAAATGCCTATTCAACTGTGGACACATTATTTCAACTGCAACAAGAGTGGAATATGAATATTGTGGAACTAAATTGCAATATCCACCTTCTCGTGCAGAGAGAAAATTATTTTTTTCTCATGAAAATTTACATAAAAGACAAATCTTTCCTGGAAAGAAATACTTAACATATAGCATTATGTTATCTATGAATATGATTCGTTTCAGTGATAGGTGTGAAAATGTAAATAGCTTCAAGTCATTTCTTTTAAAGGAAGGGTTGAAGGAATCATTTACGCCTAGATTCTGAGGAAGCCGGATAAATGTTTCAGTTAGGTGCAATATAGTTTGTCTTTGTGGGAATTGAAATTCCCAGGCTAACTCGATTATCGCCCTTTAACTCTGGTAATCAGTGAGCGACACAGCCACATCACTTCCTGTTTTATAGACCTCTTTCTTTTCGCTGAACCCTCAACAAGTCAACATGTGATGAAACAACGCTCCGGTTGGCATAACCATGCCAACCAGCACTCCTGACAAACCTGTCAGCCTATCATCAAATCGTAAGTAACATTACTTAATTCCTTCTCTTATCAACTCTTATTCTTACTATCGCTATATTCATTTCCTCACATGTATATTTACGTAAATAAATTTACATTCTTTCACTATCATATATCGTTATGTTTCGTCTCTTCCTTATGCAACCTTTGCTTCTCATTCACTCTACCATTCATTAACAACATGGAGGATGAGATCCCAATAACATAAACAAGTCATCCTGTCCACCACATTTTTATGATGAATTAGAAAAATTCCTTTGTCAAAATTTCAACCCAATCCTTTTAAATTAAAACTTCCAAAGGCATTTAGAGAAGATACTCATTTTAAGATTACAAATCCTGGATATGCTAGGAAAACCGGAATGGACGCACATGTTTTACACATCTCTAGACAATCAGCCAGCTGTCCACAACACTTTAATAGTGAAGAATGTGATTCAGTCAATGGAATCAAAATTAAACAAATTGATATCTTTTGTGAAAAAAAGAAAAAAAAAATGACTTTAGTAATTTGTTGTTACCAACTGAAAATTTATCAAAATTTATGACCCTGTGTGCATATATATATATATATATATATATATATATATATATATATATATATATACACACACACACACACACACACAGGGTGGGCCAGAAAAATGTTACCATTTTTTACATTCTGACAATTTTCAAAATTAGAAAGATTTTGTTTCATTTTCAGAAATATCAACAACTAAATACTGAATTCTCACGCCCAATGGATCGAAAGCAATATACTGTGGAGAAGAGAGTAAAGATTGTAGAAATATATTTTGATTCCAAATTGATAACCAACACTCAACGATGATTCATGACCAACTTTCCAGGAAAAAAATCCTCCAAGTAGACTCACAATAGTCGAAGGTTTTTCAAGTGATTTATATGTTTCTTGGTGCGCTGAATCCGCTTCCTTGGATCAGGTCTAGTTTTTGAGATATGAGAAGTGCGATTTTTGGGCCTTGTATAGTACTAAAGTATAGTACTGATTTAAAGACAGTAAATAGAAGTATTGAGACTTTCAACCAAGCTTATAAAAAACGACAAAACTTGGACTTCATACATTGAATACTACCCCAATATTCCATCATTATATGGCCTCCCAAAACTCACAAACCAAATATCCCTATGTGTCCCATAATATCTGGCATCGGTAGTGCAACACACAAAATTGCACGTGCCATATCCAACATCTTGACTCCACTACTGGGCACTATCAGCACCTCGCACTCCGGATATTTACTCAACAAAATAAAAACCATTAATATACATAACAAAACTATACACAGCTTAGATATAACATTGTTATATACTAATGTCCCCATTAAAAAATGCTTAAATTTACTCCATAAACATTTTAAAAAATCTAACATTAACTTACCTTTTTCTCCCGACACTTTTATAAAAATCATTAGACTTATAACCAACATGACTTATTTTCAATTCAATAACAATTTCTACAAACAAAATTTCGGTCTACCTATGGGTAACCCTCTCAGTGGAGTATTAGGCTGCCTTTTTTTAGAATTCCTAGAATCTGGTCCTTTCAAATTTAGATTACCTTCAAACACAGAATATTTTAGATACATTGACAACATTTTAATTTTTTTTCCTGAAAACATGCACATAGATAACATTACAGACAAATTAGACTCAGTCGAACCCTCCATAAAGTTCACCTATGAAACAGAAAACAATCACTCATTACCTTTTCTAGACATACTTATTATAAAATCCAATAATAAACTATCCTTCAAAGTTCACCACAAAACTACACACAAAAATGATTACCTATATTTCTATTCACACCATAATAACAAAATAAAAACAAATATGATAATTGGTTTCTTCTTACGCGCATTCAGAATTTGCAGCCCTGAATATCGGGACGAAGAATTCAAATACCTCACAAACATTTTCAAAACTTTGCAATATCCGAGATATCTCATATTGAATGCTAAGCGAAAAGTCACAAATATTTTCCAGGATAAATAATAAAAAATCATATACACCAGACCTTTCTCTCCTAAACAGACATCTTTTACCTACACACACCAATAATACAATAGTTCGCAACACACTAAACAAACTAGGAATTCCAATCATACAAATCACATTACAAAGTATAAGACAAATATTAAAAACTATGAAACATCTCTAAAAACAAACCATTTTCCAACGGAGGCATATACACTATTCCTTGCCAAAATTGCCATCATAGATACGTTGGTAAAACCCAGCGTTAGTTAGAAATAAGGCTCAGTGAACATAAAAAGGATATAAAAAACAGCAATTCTCTGATTGCATTATTCTCTCATTCATTGCAGCATAATCACACCTTTGACTTTAAACAAGCAAAAATAGTTCAATTTATTTCAAATAAACTCCGCCGGAGACTTCTTGAATCAGCGCTTATCGTAAATTCAAGCATAATTAAATAATGTGCAGGTTTCTATAATGTAGCGCCATTAATCAGTAAACTTTTATTAAAAGAACACAATTTAATTGTAGACACCGGTTAACCTTCTCACACCATAGAAATACCCCTGTAATAATTAATACATATAATCTCAATCAATAAATTACATAACGAAAACACACTCATTTCATTTCTGTTACACACCTATATTTGAATTTTAACAGATATATTCTTTCCAGAAAGAATATTAACTGCGTTCATATCTTTTAAAAACATTAACCACTATATGACGTTATTAAAAAAAATCTCCCTCTCTTCAACAATGCAAACCCTCCTCCGTTTTTGAATTTCCAACGTCTTATCCTGTTTCTGAAATAGAACAGCGTCACACTTTGCCCATGAAAAATTTTCAAATATTTGGACTGGTGTTTTTGTTTTTTAATCTCATTCATCCAGAGGATTGGTTGTTGGTTGTTTTTGTTTTACGGCATATCAACCCTTTTCGGGTTATTTAATGCCGAATCCAAAGATTTCGAAGAAAAATTTTTTAATAGAATATATCTGTTGTTTTCAAGTCGGTTTCTATTTAACCCATAGTTGGGACCCTAACAGGTACTACCACTCCGGGTCAGAGTGGACCTGGGAGCAATGGTAATTAAAGGGTGGCTCCACACTCCCCAAAGCCCGCAAGCTGGGGCCTCACTACTGGATATAGTTTAAGGTCATATCCAGGACCTCATCCAGAGGAAGTCTCGAAATAAAGTCGAAACGTTGATGAACACATAACATGGTTTGTTCCTTTTTATTTCTCTATAGTACTAAGTATACGGAAAATAAGGCTGCAGGTATAACCTCTTCTTTTTTTTTTTTTTGCATAAAAATTATACTGTAGCACCCTGAAACTGATACTGAAACCTAATGATGGTTTTGTTTATTTTCAGGAAGCTGAAACCAAAACTGAAACTACATTGACAACATTGAAACTAAAAATGGTTTAGAGAAGTGAGATCTCCAATCAATGTGGCTGATTTTATAAGAATCTGTTCTTTTTACAAGAATCTGTGTTTCTTGTGTTTCGATTTTGGACACGTATCTTAGATTGACAAAAAATGAAACGCAAATGCATAAATCATCCTGATAGGTTCTTCTACATATGTGGTAATGTGATTCTTCCTCGTCAGCTGACTTTGTGAAGAAGGCATATCATGCTTACTTTGGAGTTAAGCTTGGGGACCAGGACAAGCCATTTGCACCCCATGTTAGCTGCAGAACGTGTCGAGAACTTGCGTAGTTGGAGAAATAAAAAAAAAGAAAGCGTATGCCATTCACTGTTCCAATGATTTGGAGAGAGGGTAAAGATCATGTGTCAGACTGCTATTTCTGCATGACTAATCTTAAAGGAGTCAACCACAAGAACAAGCATTGTATTCAGTATCCTAATGTTCTGTCTGCTATACAACCAGTGCCTCATGGTCCAGGCCTGCCCGTTCCCGAGCAAGATGTTGCAATGGAATGTAGTTCTGAATCAGAATCTGATAACACACTAGACAGGGCAGAGAATACATGGAGCAGTTAAACTATTTACTATAAGCGGATCAATGCCCAGTGCTAAAGTGATTTGGCCACACTGACAAATCGGTTGGCAGGGCGCATTGATTTGAGCTGTCCCCTTAAGGACTATTTTTAGTCCTTTGGGAGCTCAGCTGCGATTGCCAGAGACGCCAGCAAGCGACCTATACAGACCTCTCTCACTCACCCCTCCCACTGCTACTTGTTGACGACTGCAGTCTGATGGCAGGCGACACCTTCAAACAGACATTTACACTTTCTTTCATTCTCTTCAGTTTGAGATACAATCTCGCCTTTTTTTAAATAAACTTTTTATTATTGTTTTGTTAAAAGCAATGTCGTTTGGCCTTGTGTTAATTTTTTGTGTTTCTAGAAAAACAATCGCTGCAGTACATAATGTTGTGGTATCAGATGCCAAGCCCATCAAACACCATTACTATCGATTAAATCCAATCAAACTTTAAAATCTGAGAAAAGAAATTCAATACATGATAGAAAATGATATCATAGAACCAAGCAACAGTGAGTGGAGTTCACCATGCATTCTCGTGCCTAAACCAGACGGAACTTACAAATTTGTGACACTTTTGAAAAATTAATGAAATAACCAAGACTGACTCTTTTTCAATTCCTAGAATTGATGATTGTATTGATAAAATCAGAAAATCCAAACATGTAAGCACATCTGATCTGATGAAAGATTACTGGCAAGTACCTTTAACCAATGAAGCAAAAGAAATTTCCGCATTCATCACACCAGACAGTCTATACCAAAATAAAGTTATGCCGTTCGGACTGAAAAATGCTTCAGGAACTTTTCATAGAATGATGCATTCCTTACTACAGGATATTCATGGATGTGAAGTTTACATCGACGATGTGATCGTGTACAATAACACCTGGGGAGAACATTTAGATATTATAAAAAAAAATTTTTTTTTAAACTACAAAATGCCAACCTGTGTGTCAATCTCAACAAAGGTTATTTCTGTAAAGCAAAAGTTGACTATTTGGGTCATACTGTCAGTCAGGGTCAAGTAACACCAATCTCGGCAAAAGTTGATTCTATAATAAAATATCCTGTCCCAACAAGTAAAAAACAACTGATGAGATTTCTCGGTATGGCTGGATTTTATAGAAGATTCTGTAAAAACTTTTCAACATTAGCAAGTCCTCTCACCAATCTCCTAAAAAAGGATGAAAAATACAAATGGACTGATTCTTGCCATAAAGCTTTCAATGACATCAAATCAACTCTTATTGGAAGTCCAGCTCTTGCTACCCCTACCTCCAAACAGTTTAAATTACAAATTGATGCCAGTGATGTGGGCCTGGGTGGAATTCTCATCCAAGACAATGAAGAAGGCTTACATAACATACACTGAAAAGGCTTACATAACATACACAGGAGAAAGTCACTGAAAAGGCCCTTCATCCATTATTAGATTTTCTGTAATATATCCTCTTTATCTTCTGAACCATGCAAGAAAAAATTATTTCTTTTGTCAAGAATTTTTTTCCAAAATTAAAGGGAATAAATAGCACTAAATGACGTTTTTAATGATTTTTACCACCTCGTATCTCAAAAACGTGACCTGATTGAACAGAATTAGTGATTTTTAGATTTTTCATAGCCAATTACCCTAGAATCACTTATCAGATGCTTTACCTTTGAAACCTTGCAGACCAATGTTATCTATGGAGATAGGAACATGGAGAGGAAAAAAAAAAACAAAAAAACATAAGCATGCCTCCTTATATGGAGACTGCACATCATTTAGCAATGATACCACCAGAAAACTAGCCAAATGTGTTTTTTAAGCTCTGCCAGGAGGATGTGTTTTACCAAATCACTTATGTAGAACTTCCAACTTATATTAACAAAATATGTCAACAAGGGTAGTGATATGGCAACTTTTGCTATTGGTGATGAAGCTGTACGAGAGGAGATCAAAGTTTATCAGACAGGTCAATACATCTCCAGTAATAAAGCAATATGAAGGATCTTTGGATTTGAAATCCATAAATGGTTTTGAAAAGTTGTAACTTTATCAGTACATCTAGAGAAAGGACAAAGAGTATTTCAATGAGAAGACAGCATATAATTTAGCACTGATACAACTGGAAACTACCATAACTGTTTATTTAAGCTGTGCCTCAATGTTTTTGCAAAATCACTCATGTATATAGGTATTCCAACCTATGTCCAGAGTAAAAAAGAAAGTTAAACATAAATAAGAGCAAACTGTTCCAGAACAAGTCAAAGCATCTGATGCTTACACTGTGCACATTAATAACAGTGAACATTTTTTTTTTTTTACTTCCAACTACTTCTCCACACTGCTGAAAGGTGAACAGCATTTGATGATTTTCAACTCTTTTAAGGTACACTTGTCTACAATATACTAAGAAGCCTGCGGATTACATGGACTTTTAAAAGACAATACTGGAACAAAAAAAAAATCTTGAAGAATCATCAGTTTCTCAAGTAGCTAGTCAGACCAGATAGTTGTTTGCAATTATGCTCACAACTGACTCTTCTCTGGGATGAATTCAAAAATCATGTCTGAAGACTTTTTTTTTAATCTTGCCATACTGCAAAATAAAAACTTTTCAATTGCATTCACCACAAAATTTTGAACCTGTCTTTTGGTGACCTATCATGTTCTTGATTGAATGTTAATTATTCATGGAATGACAAAGTCTAATGATGTATATACAAGAAATGTGATGTTACTCACGCACATTATGGATTCAAGCAAAATGAACTTGAATTTGTAGATAATCAGAAATATTTAGTATCTTGAAAAGCATTGATAATGACAAACGAGTAACCTTCTTATTGATGCTCCAGGTGATACCAGCAAGACTTTTCTATTAAACCTACTGATTGCAAATATTCCCCACATAAAGAATGTCTTTACGATGACATTAAGTGGGATTGTAATAACACTGTAAGATGGAAGAACTGCTCACTCGGATTTCTCTGCCATTAGACCTCACACGACAAGAAAAACCATTGTGTAACATTAAAAAAGATTTACAAAAGGCCAAACAGCTACAAATTTGTAAATTAATAATATTGGATGAAGCAGAAAGCTTTATATTTTACACTACAGGGTTTAAAAATAATAGAAAAAGAATAGGAGGAGTGACTTTTGTTCCTGCAGATAACTTTTAACAACTCCTTTCTATTATTTCTCTAGGACAGGGTCCCGCTGATCAGATTGATGCATATCTGAAAATATTTCATCTATGACATTGCATTAAGAAAATGAACCTGACTCTTGACATGCGAGTGTAAATGTTGATAATACTGTTTGAGAATTTGCCACTCAAGTTTTACAAGTTGGGAATGAACTCCTTGAAAGGGACTCTTATAACAAAATTCACTTGGTCTTTCAAACAGAAGAATGGATTGCTAGATTTTTCCAGATATTCATAACTGGCACACAAATATGGTTGATCACTTTTAGCAACATGTCCCCATGAAAGAAATGAACATCAGGTTTCTGAATATGTTATTCAGAGGAAACGAATTATATAATTCTGTTGATACTATCGGTTCTCAGGAAAACTATCCAATGGACTTCCTTAAACTCAAACTACCTGGGATTCTTCCATATATTCTGTTAATGAAATTGAGATACCAATTATGAAATCGTAACATCATTATCAGAACAGACAAGCAGTTGAAGATGAAATATTGCAATTCTAATGGTGGATTAACAACATGAACACAGACATAATTTTACAATTAAGAAACAGACAATTGCAACATGCTGTTGAAACTCATAGAAAGGGGAAGACATTTTAATACCACATGCCAGGATCAATCCCTGGTCATCAAGGTTAGAAACAGCAAACATTGGATTGAACCTATAGTCATTACCATAGACAGATGCAAAGGTAATCAAATAGAAATTTTAAAAAACAATTAAAAAATGAAAATAAAGAAAGTGCACCATTACTAAGAGACAACACCAGTAAAGGGCCATCCAGTAAAACCATTATAGAGGATGTTATGGAGTACCTGCTTAGGAAACTGAAAGAGTAAATCGTCAGTATCTGACAGACTATATCCCAGAGTCTGTCAAGAGATTACTTCATGTCTCAGTAAACATCACTGTGATAAAATATGGAATTTAGATAGCTATTTAAGCCAATGAATGCAAGCCTCATGTTGTCACTTTTTTTTTTTCGATTTTGTTATTTTGTTTTTGCTGGGGATAGGGCATTCTACCAGATTCCAGACATTCACCTCCTATTTCATAGACTCCAACAGGGGAATAATTAAGTGCACTTGGTTGACCAGGCATATTTGCCAGGTACTTTTATAAATTTTTTTTCATGAGTCTGGTTGTTCCTATAATTACTGGAATGATGGAAATGTTCCTAATAAGATTCCATTTGTTAAAAATTTTATTCAGATCATACATACAGGCCTTGGTCTTTCCTTATCTTCTCCCTCTCAATAAGCCAGCATCATTAGGTATACTGATTTTAACTAGGGTTACTATTTTTTCCCCTCTTGTCAATGATAACTATGTTAAGTTTAATTGCTCCATTTTCTACACACATAACTCTATGTGAATTGTACAGTCATAAGAATGGAGAGAAGAATGAACCAGGAAACTGTTTTGTGCAAAGAATAAGTGATGAATCATACGGTTACTGTAATGCACTGTTAAAAATAGAAAGCCAGATTTTATAAGTATATACCAGTTAGGTATCCCACTTCCCAACTCAATTTATATAAAATAAATTATCGAACTGTTGAAAAAGAAACATCTTCATGCCAGACAACACTTACACAGACCACAACCCACTATACCTTATAAATATTGCTTGCAACCATTTCTCTTGTTTTTTATTTGGGGGGAGGGATGTAAGAATATTATTAATAAGCGTGATTTTATAAATATATAAAACAGTATAAAGTACTATCGAGCAAAGATGCATTTTTTATTTGTATTTTTATCTCTTAGCTTGCGAGATATACAAAACGGATTATTAAAACTATTCATTAGTTGTAAATAACATCTTTCCTCTGGCACCTTTTTCAAATATGGGTATTTGTGCATAATTTACCAGCAGTAACGCAGCGTCCGATCAGCTTTGTAATCTGACATCAGACATCGATTAGCCAATCAATGCACTAGAAACCAGCAGACAAACTTTTCAAAACAAATTGGAAGACTAAAAAAAAAAAAAAAAAAAAAAAAAAAAAAAAAAAAAAAATTTAATTCAAACAATACACTCTTGCAACATATGTCCTGCTAATTGTCTAACTAAACAGCCTCTATAAAAAAAAAAAAAAAAAAAAAAAAAAAAAAAAGAAGAATACTTCCTGTCTGGAGAAAGTATTGCTGACACCTGAAGCAAAGGTAGCATACTGCCAAGAAAAAAAATTGTGTTTGGCAAAACATGCTTCATCGCAAAGTGAAAATCAATGAAGGATGGCTGTGGATGGCGTTGCACCCGCACGCAATGCAGGCAGTGGACGCCCATACGTACAGGAACTTTTTTCAAAATTCACAACTGCAGATTGCCACAGTCATCAGATTCATTTATTTATGGGCCTACAACATGGCAACCAAGAAAAACATTAATCGCAAATGTGGGGTCGTTTTATCACATACAGTAACAGATTGGAAGAACTTTATCTGGGACATATGCCGTGATTATTTCTTATGAAAGACCCAGCAGATTGGTGACCCGAGGCATACCGTTGAAATTGACGAATCAGTATTCAATCATCGAAAATACGTTGGGCGACTATTGAAGCCAATATGGGTGTTCGGTGATTATGACTCCGCAGAAAAGGAGGGTTTTCTCGTTGCAGTGTCAAACAGGAATGCCGAAACCTTTCTTCTTATTATCAAACAATTTATTCTGCAGGGGACTACAGTCGTGTCAGACTGCTGGAAAGCAGAGTGGGAGGGGAAGGGTTTCATCATTTAACGGTGAACCACAGTATTCACTTTGTCGACCCCGACACCAAGGCAACTACAAATCATGTGGAGCGGAGGTGGAAGGAAGCATAAGAAAAAAGAATGCAAGCCCAGCCGGGAACTTCTCGACAGCTACTTTTTGGAGTTAATGTGGAGACAAAAATTTGTGCATAACCCTTTTGTCTCCATACTAAACCACATTTCGGAAAGTTACCTGGTTGGTGAATTTTCTTGCACATCCGCTGGTTTTTCTCACCCCACTTTGCCATCATCTGATGTGACCGTAGCAAAGTCGACGTAAAAATAACGGCCACATACACAAAGTTACCTTTTTCTTGCAAAAAAATATTTCCCTTTGAAAAGAAATACTATTTATTATCCTTTTTCTTGAAAAAAAATTACAAGAAAAAAAACAAAAAACAAAGTGCTTACCAGTTTCCTTTTGCACTAGATGAAAAAAACAATTTTATATAAAAAAAAAAAAAACTTATTAAAGAAAAAAATAAAACTTGTTATGGAAGGTCAGTGTTTTTTTTTTGTTTTTTTTTACTTATTTTTGTTTATTTCTTATGTAAAAAAATAATGTTTGTTTCCATTATTTTTTTTTTTTAGCATTTGTTATGCTTTAATAAGCGGCGGCGCTCGGTGGCACTCGCCCATTGACATTATGTTCTGAGCAAAGCTGATCAGACGCGGAGTTAGGTCTGGTTCAAATTATGCACAAGTACCCAAATATGTTGTGGCTCAACATTGCAATGTTGCAAAAATGACATTTCCTTTGTAGTCAAAAGTGATAAGTCATCATCAGAAGAATGCTAAAAGATCTCTATTTCTAAGTTGAAAAGCTCTTGTTCCTAGCTGGGAAATTGTTTAAACGAACTTAAGTTGTACAATTTGAATCAGAAAGTCATTGCGAACTCGAAGAACTTAGCTTTCAATGTACAAAGCTTACCATAAAATTTTTTTTTTTAAATAATTTTTGTTCACAAGAAATGCTCAGAGTTATTTTTTTGAACTGTTGAATCGAAACACGTTTTGTTACAGCACCGATGCCAAATTGCAGCTGAGAAAGGCAGCATACAAGCCATTCATCAGAGCATCTACGAAGGATGAACTCAACCCCAGCATCTAACCACAAATGGCCGAAGATAAAGAGCTGCCACAGACTTAGGGTCATGCACGTTTCACGTGCCCTGAGCAGCAGGGTGGTATTTTCTATTTTCCAGTAACCAGTGAGAGTCTGGTCATCCTTAAAAGGTCCATTACTAGACAGTTAAGAATATAGCCCTGCTGGGTTGCATCTATGATCCTGTGAGCCAGGATCAACGAACACGGCTAGGAGTATATCCTAAATATGGTCCCGGGAATCAGGATCCAACGGATGCGGCCAGGAGGACATATAGGGTTATAAATAGACCTCACTCAGCTGGTTTAGAAAGTTTGCTTGTTTGTAAATGTTTGTGACGAGGACGAGACTTCAAGTTACGCCTTCTACTATTGTCACATCATTGTGCTGCTGATTGAGTTTGTTGCAGGTCTCATGATTCGCACCCTCAATGTGTCATCTTTCAACCTGGATCCCATCAATGTTTGTAGCAACTGGGTTCCGGCAACTGATGGACTTAGAAGACAATTATGTCTTACCTTGCTAGCGATAATGAGGAGCGTGATCTGGAAGACTTGCATGAAAGTGGGCTATGGAGTTGAGGACTTTGCTCCTCTAAACCTTGAAGGTTCAAATTAAGGCTGAGAGGTTTAGACCTGTTGTTTAACTTTGTGGAAAAGTGCATGTCTGCCCCCGTAACTGGCGCAAGACTTGAGCATTATCTGGACGTGCCTTAGGCAAGAGGATTTTGGATTCCAAAAACAATCAGCCTGAACCCGTTTCTCAGAGTCAAGTCTAAAGTTAAGGATTCATTTTTAAACATTCCAGGTTCATAACTTAGCTAGTATGTGAGAGGTATCATTGGGCAACGTTTTTTAAACAAAATTTTTTCATCACCGACTAGATTACAAATCGCTTGATTAAGCTAGAGATGCGGGTTCCCTTGTGATGTTTTTGTAAGTGCCATTGGTAATAAGGCAATTGGACACGCAACACCTTTGTAACTGGCAAATTGGTGTATCGGCCAGTTTTAAAAAGGAAGGTCTTTATTCTAACACTTTCTTTTTTTACCTCCAACCCCCCTTTTGCTTATTCTATTAAATATGGGTTTTAAGTAGGTTTATGATAATATGAATTTTTGGTGATTGAAGAAGGATGTATATGCTGATCAAGGTATAGTATAAATGCGGTATTGTGGTGAGAGTAGTGTGAAAGCAGGATCTAGCGAAGTTAGCTTAGGTATGACTAACTTTTCCCCCCATTCTCAAATTTTTTGGCCTTGTTCCAATTTTCTTTAAAAATTTTGTTTGTTTTATTGAAAATAAATGCTCACATAATTTTTTTGTGTTCCCATAAAAGGAATCTTGCTCTTTGTCTGCAAACTTTTACAGTTCAAGACTTATACAGATTAGCTACCCACCGAAAAGTCTTAAAAATTAAATATGGCTTTCAACTGAAAACAGAAAGATATAAAGACAGTTATGTTGGTAGCACTTGTATTCTATTTGGAGTGATCATCTTTCACTGAAGATGATCACTATTTTAGTTTAGTAAACCTTGGAGCCAACAATAATAAGATTAAATGGGTATACTCCTACGTTTAAGAACACAGAATAACGAGATGGTCCAATCCAGATTACAAAATTTTGCTGCCTTTAGGCTTTGCTGTTGTATCTGTTATGATGCCAAATAATACATATCTTTCACGATTTTCAGATAAAAATGTAAGCCACTAATGGCAGCACTGATAAAGAAATTATATTTGTTATTATAACCAGACTGTGTTTAACTAGCAGATATGAAGATGTCGAAAATGGTTTTCTTGTCCAGATTGTCAATAAAAAGATCATAATCTAATTTGGCAGAGAAAAATCTCAAAAAAACAATCTCTATTCTTACCAGTCTGCTTTGTATTCACAACTACGTCTGCAGATCGTATATAATTAAGAAAACTCACAAGCAGAGCAGTAGGTTTAGCAGTGTGGTTCGCAAACTTGTCAGTCGCCAACATTCTCAACTTAACAATCAGCAGCCCAGCCAACAGGTTAACAGGAAGGAGTACTATCTTCTTGAAACCAACCAGCATTATGAAGTCAACAGTCAGTTAGCCAACTGGTTAATAGGAAGAACTACTAACCTTACTAAATCTATCAAGAATAACAGTTATAACTCCAAATTCCTGTCTGATCTTCTTGCTAACATACGCTCATTCGTATAACATTTTTTTTACAGTTATCAATAAATTGTTAAATGTTATCCCAAAGGTCTTCATGGAGTCTTCCTTATTGAAACAGTTATGATTAAAAATAAAAAAAATTCAGTTCAGAGATTCCACTAATATATATAGAGATAAACATATATACATCATACATAAATATATAAATTCACACAAAAGTTTAGATAGTAGCTCAATAGTATAAAATAGTTAAATGTACTGACTTTGCTCTAATCAGAAAACTATACTATGTGTAAAACAATATGGAGAACCTTTTTGAAAAAGTCAACCCAATGAAAAAAAGTAGATCTATATATGAAAATCTAAGAAAACCTAAAGACATCCATATATACATATTCAACTATAAATACAACATCTGAAATATGCACACAACTAATCTCTTTTGAAAAATTCTTCCGACTTTTAATGCCCCCCCCCCAAGGCTGAAAAAGTCGTTAAACCCATTCAATCCAATCCAAAGCTACGTGAAGTCGGAAAGTAGTCACATTTTGTCCTGAGAGAATTGGTCATTTGTTTTGGATAGAACCATCCCTAGAAAATTTTCATTGAAAATATTTCAAACCTGTGCAGGTTAGTGTTAAACTTTTTTTTTTATTATTATTATATATATAATCATAAAAATATATCAGGTAGTTTGTTGTTTTGTTTTTTTTTACTGTCTGAACCCAGTTTGGTGACTTAGTGTAAAAAATCGAACATGTCTTTCTTTGTTTTCCATACGGTTGATAAAGAAAATTATTTTCTCAACTTTTCAATATTTTCATTTCAATTGTCTAAGCTAAAAATAAGGTAAGACACCATGACTGGACCCGGCACAAACGTATGTTTTGTGTAAAGACGCTTTAATGATGCCGCCGGCTTTTTTTATTTATTCATTATTTCATTTTATTTTACTTCAATAATTTTTCTTTAATTTAAATACATTTTTTCATTTTTTTCCATTTTTTCGTGCGCATGCTTATTTTATTTTTTAATAAAATAAATGTTTCATTTTTTTTCGAGGACAAGTGATACACAACTTTTTTCACGTACATGTTTATTTTAATGGTAATTTCATTTATTTCCATAATAAACACGCGCACAAAGAAAATGAAAGAAAATTAACTAAATTTATTTAAGTTAAAGAAAAATTATGTCAGTAAAAAAAAAATAATTAAACAATGAGTAAATAAAAC
This sequence comes from Euprymna scolopes, assembly GCF_053919585.1. Classification (NCBI taxonomy): domain Eukaryota; kingdom Metazoa; phylum Mollusca; class Cephalopoda; order Sepiida; family Sepiolidae; genus Euprymna; species Euprymna scolopes. Next base: position 73,438,296 of record NC_136502.1, read on the forward strand.
AGTAGGGGGGGGGGCGTTGTTAAAGCATCTTTAATTTTTCTTTAACTTAAATAAATTTAGTTCATTTTTTTTGTGTGCGGAGAAACAATAAAATAAGTGAGCACCATTCTAACTAAGCAAATATGACTTTCACTTAGATTCGATATCTACTGTAATTTAAAGGCTTATTTTTATTAAATATTAATTTCTGAATGCAAATAGGTCACAAATGAGTAGGTAAAACTGTTTTTCACTAATTTTCCAAAGCTATTTCCTTTAAAGTTCAAATAAATTTATGTTGGAAATAACGTATTTATTGGCCGCCAGTGAATTTGAATTACATGCATAATAACGAGTATTAATATCTCGAAAACTACTTATCTCTGCAAAATTAAAATGGGATTTTCGTTTTCAACATAGTCGAAAACCTATAAAAGTCATCATTTTAAAGAAAATTGTGGAAGTGAAATTCGTTTATACTAATGTGCGCTCGCGCGTAGTCGCTGGGTTCAGGGGGGGGGGGGTTAACACCATGCAAACGGTAAATTTGCGACGGAAACGGTTTTCATATTCTTTTTAAACACATCGAACTCTACAAATTTTTTTTTTTTTATACGAATGTGTGAGACTAACCGTAGCCCTCGGCGCAAGAGGGTCCGTGTGTGCCTGGCGTGCGGGGTGGTGGCTGATCCTGTGGTCGGGGCAGCGGAAGAAAGAGTTCCAAGATGGTGCCTGCCTGCTTTTATTAGAGACGGAATCTCGCAGGATCGCGCGAGATCTCGCGGGGATGCAAATTAGCTAGGCCATCTTGAGGAATAAAAATCGGTCCATTGGAGGTGCGAGGCAGTCGGGTTCTGACGTTCATGGCGATCAGTACAGTGACCGTTGGGTTCTGTTAGTGACCGTTGGGTTCCGTTTCTATTCGTGCAGTCAGCTGAGCTTTGTTAATTACCTTCGCGCCGTGGCTGTCATTGTTTGTTGGTTCGCTGTGTGTTGCCGTGGTTCTTCAGTGAAACGCTTCGTCGCCCACGACGAGACTCCCCGTCTCCTGCACGTCGGAAACTACACAAGATACTCTTACAAGCTATTTCGGCCCCCCCACCCCGAACTTGGTTTTCTTTTCTTCAATGGCAGATAGGTTCGATCTAAAGTTGATACCGGAATTCGACGGATCCGACCCGGTACTCAGCTGGGTTGAGAAGGTCGAGTTACATTGTCAGTTGTCCGGCGTGAAAATATCGAGCGCGTGATTCCTCTGCGGCTGACCGGCGGGGCCTTCGCTGTATATCAGCAACTCAGCGCTGAGGAGAAGTGTGACTACTCGAGTATCAAGGCGGCGTTGTACAGGGCGTTCGCCACTGACCCCGCCACTGCATGGGAGCAGTTTGAGACGAGGTCTATACGCTTGGGCGAAACTGTGGACGTGTATCTCGCCGAGCTTAAGAAGCTGACGGTGTTGTTCGGCGGTCTTCCCGAGAGGGCTCTAGCCTATAAATTCCTGTCAGGACTCCACGCTGGAGCAAAGCAGCTCCTGCGAGCAACCTCTACCATGTCCTCACTACCGCTGAGTGACCTAGTGGACAGAGCCAGGACAATAATGAAGGATGACTCGACGGTGCAGGAACCGGTAGTCGCCGTCGCACAGGCCCCACCAAGTGGCGAAGGACCGTCTCAGGGACCCAGCCCGCAAGGTGATGTCATCTGCTACAGATGCAACGGGCGGGGCCACATGGCAAGAAATTGTAGAAGGGGGTCGACGGCTGTTCGCTGCTACCGCTGTAACAAGACTGGGCACATGGCCAGAGACTGTGCGAGAAACGGGGACGGGGACAAGGTGCCAGTGCCGACCTCTTCCCCGAACAGAAAATAAACAAGGCGCTCCCTGTCATTCAGGTCCGAGTTAATGACACGTTATGTTCAGCCCTCCTTGATTCCGGTTGCTCCTGCACCATAGTGTGTGCGGACTTCTGTCGGGCGTGGAAAAAGAAGAAGTCCAGGATAACTACCATTACTGGAAAAATACGAATGTGTTGCGGCGTGGGTGTGGTACACATTCGCACAAGAACTGGAAACTCGGCCAACGTCGAAGCGCTGGTGACACGCGAAAAGCCGCTGAGTTTCGACCTGTTGCTAGGCTACGATGCCATCAAAGCCCTGGGCGGTGTGCACATAACGCGCGCTGGCGTTGTAAAGTTTCAGGATAGGCCCCCGGTGTGCGCAGCACTAAGAGTCGACCAGCCGGACTTCAGTGCGGAGTTCGACGACCAACAGAAGGCGTGGACCGCCACTTGGAGGTGGTCAGAAGACAAGGAACCGGCCAAACTACAAAACAAAGTGGCAGAGTACCGTATGCCCGACCAGATAAGGCCTGCATACGAAAGCGAGCTCCGTGAATGGATTAAGAACGGTTGGCTGATTCCATACCCCTACGACAAACTTGGACCCCCCAGGGGCCTGATACCGCTGATGGCAGTTGCCCAACCTAACAAGTCAAAGGTGAAGCCGGTAATGGACTACCGCACGTTGATGCGTTCACAGCGGACGCCGACGTCTGTGCCAGCAAGCTGCGAGAGTGGCGCCGGCAGGGGTTCAATGTGTCCCTACTGGACTTGAGAAAAGCATACTTGCAGGTCCGGATTGGCGAGGCGATGTGGCCTTTCCAGACAGTGATGTTTTCCAGGAAGAGATACTGTCTTACGCGACTCGGATTTGGGCTAAACGTAGCACCCCAGATAATGAAGGCTATCGTCAATGCCGTGTTGTCACAAGAAGAATGGATCAGAAAGGGAACATCGGCGTACATTGACGATATATACGTGAACGAAGATATCATGTCATCTTCGCGCGTAAGATCCAAACTTGCCGAGTTTGGTCTAAACTGCAAGGACTCTGAGCGGCTTGAGGATGGCGCCCGCGTATTGGGCTTGAGCGTTCAAGAGGAGCGAGGGATCCTGAAGTGGAGGCGTGGAACCGCAGTTCCCGACGTACCCAACGTTTACACAAGACGTGCCGTGTTCTCCCTGTGCGGGAAACTTGTGGGGCACCTTCCAGTATGCGGATGGGTTCGTGCGGCGACAGGCGTCATAAAAAGGAGGGCAAATGCGGTCACCAAAGGCTGGGACGATGAGATAACCAACGAACTATTGGTTCGAATGTTAAAGGAGACCGTCGCTAGTGTGAAAAAGAATGACCCCGCCACAGGGGACTGGTGCGTGCAGGGAGACGAACTGAGCGCGTGGGTGGACGCAAGTTCTCTAGCGATCGGTGTAGTTTTGGAGAAAGATGGGGCCGTAGTTGAGGATGCCTGCTGGCTGCGACCGGCGAATGATGCTGCCCATATCAACCTGGCAGAACCCGACGCTGTAATAAAGGGCATTAACCTGGCACTTCAATGGGAAGTGAAGAAACTGCGTGTGCACACTGACTCACTTTGCGTGCACCACTGAGTGTCGGACACACTCACGAGCAAGGCCAGGGCACGCACCAAGGCAGTCAGCGAAATGCTGATAAGACGGAGGCTGGAGACTGTGAAAAAACTGGTGACGGAGTACAACCTGTCCGTAGACGTAGTGCTCGTCACCTCGGACTACAACCTCGCCGACAAGCTCACTCGGGTACCACGGAGATGGTATGAGGCTATGAAGAAAGAAGCTAAGCCATTGCCTCTGTGTGCTGCCTCCGTCGAAGAGGACGAAATCAGGAAGATACATCACGACAGTGGGCACCCCGGAGTACAACGGACCTACTACTTTGTGAAGTTGGCTAGACCATCAATACCAAAAAGCGCAGTAAGAGCAGTGGTCAGGGAGTGTCAAACGTGCCAGTCCATCAACCCCGCCCCAGCCAGATGGCGGAAAGGACAGCTGGGAGTGGACGCGACCTGGAGTCGATTGGGTATGGATATAACCCACTACGGCAGCCAACACTTCCTCACGCTGATAGACTGCGGGCCAACGAGGTTCGCGATTTGGCACCAATTAGCGAGGCAGGATTCCACCAGTGTCATCCACGAATTAGAATCCATATTCTACGAAAGGGGGCCGCCTGAGGAGATCCTCACGGATAACGACACGGCGTTCTGCAGCAGGGAATTCAGGCATTTTATGGACATTTTGAATATATATATATATATATATATATATATATATATATATATATATATGTGTGTGTGTGTGTGTGTGTGCGCAAAATAAAACCAAATTATTTAGATCATTCAAATTATGTCTTCGTTATTATTTTCACGTTTTAGCTAATGTAATCCTTAATCTCCTAAGCTTGGAATCTTTGTCAAACTCAGAAATTTATACAAATTTTGAAGTGAACCTTTATTTAATCAGAAGAGGTGGGGTATGTAGTCATCTATATGGCGTTTACTAGTTATTTTATCAAGTTATTGCCTGAAGTAAAGATTGAACATTCAACCTCCAGAAGACTATCACAGAGAACTGAATGTGAATCCAACGCCTTTATCCATTGTGCCACATGTCCAATGAATTAAATAAGGGTTCAGTTAAAAATTCTATATTGGTTAAAGTTCAAAGATTCCTAAGTTCAAAAATATACGCCCAAAGAAATTTGGAGGCATTACATCAGCTGAAATGTGAACTTGAAGATGAGAATAGCAATCTGAATAATCCAAAGTATCAATCCTATTTATAAAATTTTGGAGCAGGAAATAAAAACCCATTTGTTATCACTAGAATTCTGGGACTGAATCAGATAAATCCACAGAATTTAGAAATGGTTAGAAGGTGCTGTACTGAATTTGGTTAATAAATTTTAAGATATTGGAATGTGCACTCAGCATTTAAATTAGAAATTTTTAATTAAAATTAAGATGCTTGTCCAGTTTTAGTCCAATAATAAAAATTATAATTACAAAAAGCTTTATATACTTACTCGTTAGGTTAAAAAATGGCCGTACACCAAAATTTATGCAAATTCATCCATTATTTTTGATTTTATAAAATAAAAATCAAATTTGATAGGCAAGTATTTACAGCCAGCATTATGACTTAAATTATGTTGATTCAAATGTAAGCAAAAAATAGCGAATGAGACATTTTGCGATTAAAATGTGTTTTTTTTTTCTTGTTTAATAATAATAAAAAAAAAATTTACTTAATTTGCATAATTTTGATGCACTGGCCATCTTTAAACATGATACGCAAGTACACATATATATATAATAAATCAAACCTTTACATATATGGTTCAAAATGATAGACTGTTTGGATGCTTCAAGTGAGGTCAGGAAGGGGGGTAGCAATGTGCTAGATTCATTGCTAGTTCAAAACACAATACTGACTTAACCAGTAACCCAACCTTCTGTTGATTAAAAGCAACTTCCCTACTAGAGGTAATTTCTATAATCCTGTAAATCTTTCCAACTTTCCAAAACACTAGCCCAGTCTATTATTACTGAATTAGCAATAGAATCTTAATGTCTTAATGCTTTTTTTTTGTTCACTCATTCATTTTTATATTTTCTGTTTGGCTTCTTCTGAACACCTCATGCACACCTCTCACAGAATTGCTTACTTAAAACTATATTTTATATTCTATGTATATAACCCCATTGTCATGGCTGATATGGTTTCACAAGAGTTGGTAGTGATGACATTGGTAAAGTGGATAATGACATCGACTGACAACATGGATATGCCGAGTTCAAACGTAGCCAGTTTTATAGTACCACTTTCATTAATGGAGGCTGATAATTCATTTTTTTTCTTTAATTAAATTCCTTCTATATTAAAAAAAACAACAAAAAATACAACAAATCTGTATGACGTACATACCCGGGATGCAACAAAAAAAATGATCATATTCCAAAAATCACAAATTGATCAAATAGGTTTTTATATAAGCGATTAATGGTAGATCATAGCCATTACAAAGATGATTTTGATCTTTTTCGATCAAGATGGCAGAGCGAGAAACTGTTTTCGCTTCCATTATTATTCCTCTATTAATAAAGGGGGTACTTCTGTCCACAATCCGGGGGATATACTGGATGGATTACAGAGACAGCACACCATCTTTTTTTTTTTTTAAATATTTGGTCAGGCTTTACTTCTAATCAGAAGTATCCTTATGTCAGGTTCTCTGACAAATCCCTATGCAGAGAGCCTGAAGATACCCGATGATGGTGTCTAGTAGGCATTCAAGTTCTCTCCATTTTTTTTTTTTTTTTTTTTTTTTACTTTAGTCGAAGTTCTCAGAAATAAAGAGTCCTTTTTTAGAGGCTAACACTTGATGTCTATACGAGATACGTAGATATTCAAATATTCAGTTCTCCTTTACCCCTCAAACAAGAAGTTGAGAATATTAATTTTATTCTTCACAATTGACCATGTTATAGTATATCTTTCTTTTTGGTCTCTTGGTCATACTGGATTCCAGAACAATTCTTGGTCTGATGGCGTATCCAGTTTCGTGCTGTTACTTGACGTAAGATCAGGTTTATGTTCTCTCATATGTTTTCTCAAATTGTCACCATTAAAAGAAAATAAGGTGTTCAGACACTCGCCATAATGAAAAAGGGCCTCTCACGTATGTTCTCGTGTGACTTCTTAGAGCACCGGTACTAGTAAAAGTTTTTTATACATATATTCACAGTTGAATAGAGTCCTTTTTTTTTATTCAGTTTTAATTAGTTCTTAAAGATCACAGAGATCTCTTCTTAGAGCTAACACTTGATCCCTTTGAGGTACACTTATATTTGAGAACTCTTACAAATTATTTTTGTCCCTTTAAAAGCTATTATCAGGGTTTCACAACAGTTTGGTTTACCAGGAATTATGTCTCGATATATTTTTAAAATAAATTTTGTTCGATTAAACCAATCACCTGTATTACATAATGCTTATTTCTTTCAGGGATCACACCGTTTTCAAGTGACTTTTACAGTTTTTGAGTTCAGCTTTATTTAGATCATAGTCATTTGTTACAAATAATGAGAATAGGCCTTTCATGTTTATTCTTTATGACAATGTTTGGCTTAATGGTCTTGTTTATGTATCGACCCACCTGTATGTCTTTGTCATAGAACATTTTCACCTTTCTGTTTGATGCTTTGAGTGCAGGTTCATGTTTCTAAATGTACTGCGAACTATCAAGCTACATCTCTCTACAAATTTTCCAGTGGAGGTATCTTTATACTTCATTGTGCGGACATTTGTACTTCACTACAAGGATCATTCTTCATTAGGCCAGTTTCTCCAATCACAACTTGAATAATGTGTATTTTCCTCAGGGACCATGTTGTTTGAGATGTTTTTTTTGTTTTTTGTTTAACATTTAACTTTACCAAGATCATAGTCATTGGAGACACATTTATGAGAGCCATCCTTTCATATTTATTCCATATGACAATGTTTGGTTTAATAGCCTTGTCTCAGCATGTTCTCATGGAACAACGAGTTGAAGTGAAAACTTTTCTACATACTTTGCAGTTGAATCTAGTCTCTCCCACCAGAGTTTGTGCACGTTCTTCAAGATGTTACATCTTGTCAGTCTTTTCACATACTTCACACCAGATTATTTTGTCCCTAAAAAAAGTTCACGTTTCTTTTTCTGCATCTTCTGTTCATATCAGTATCGGATATTTTACTGAAAAATTGAAAAAAAAGAAAAAAAAAATCTTAAATGGAATTAAAAATAGAGTTTCATACTTTACAACAAATATATTAATATAATTTCTAATTATCTTTGTTTGTCATTTTATTTATAAAATTAGGCAGGAATGATTCAATGAAAAAGATCTAAACTGCTAAAAATCATGTTTTTAAAAATTCCTGTATTTATTAAAAATTATTTAATAAAAAAAAATATTGTTTTCTAATATTGTCAATTTCAATATTTCATTTTATTTATAAAATGACGCCAATTTCACTATCCATTGAAGTGGCATTCTTACTATCGGTGTAACACGACTTATATCCCATTTTCTTCTCCATATTTTAGTTTCCTTAAACTGCAAGAGAACCAGAAACACACCCAATAAATGTCACGGTAACATTTATTGGTGCCCGGAAACATTTTTGAATAAATATCAATTGAAAACACATTTTATGACCGTTATAGAAGGAGATATTATTTTTAAAAGAGACCCACCCACCCCAATATTTAAAAAATATACTGGTACTTATGCATTTTTGGTACCATGCTGAAATATCGCCATGTAAAGTGACGGCCATATTTGTTTATATGGACTGCAGAAACAGGTGGGAGGAGGGAATTGACATAATGACATTACAAGATAATGCGAAGCTAATCTTTTTTTTTTTTTTTTATTAAAAATAACTAAAAAATAAAAAAGACAATATTGCAAACACTTTTCCAAAAAGTATGTTTGCAATATTGTGAAAACTAGTTGGCAACCTCAATTTTAAATGCGATATTCGTTTTCAGCACACCCGAATGCCCTAGAAAACAAGTTTTTAAAGGTAGGTGGGTGTTGGTCTACCAGATCACATTTACCAAAAATTAATTCCAAAAAAATTTACATTAAATTTTTCGTTATGTTATGTTTCTAATGTAATCTCTACCTGCGCTCTGGAAAAATTGAATTTGCTATATGTTGGGGTTCGTTTTGTTTATGAAATTATTAGGTGAAACTACAGAATGGTCTCATAATAAATTTAACCCCTCTTCCTGAAAAAACAAAAAAAAAAAAAAACGGACCAAGTAAAGAATAGAGACCCTGTAGCAGAAGATGAAGACCAGCGGAGATTTTAACTGACACCAATGGTTCGACTTTGATATTGGCGTTGGTTGTTTGTAAACACGTCAAATAGCAGACATGGTCAAATATTAGCGAGCAATGTTTTTTAAAAATATATTTACAAAACTTCTTGAGATTTTAAAAAAAATATATATATATTTACAAAAGATTTTTTTAATATTAAATATTTACAAAACTTTTAAGGATTAAAAAAACTTTTTAATGTAAATAACAAAACGAACATATTTAAACAACATATATTTAAATAAATGGGTGTCTTTCTGAGTACTTTTTTAAAATATATTTACAAAACTTTTTAATAAAACTAATAACAATAATGATTATAATAAAAATAAATAAATCTCCAGCTATGGTACAGCTGGAAATGTCTTCTCAATTATTAAATCATTTCTCTCTGATAGGTTCATAATAGTAGTTGATGGGCAAAAATCAGAAGCTCACAGTATTAATGCTGGAGTCCCTCAGGGGTCCATCCTGGGCCCAACTATTTTCCTGATCTACATTAATGATCTTCCAAATCACATCCTTACATCATTTGTAGACATTTATGCTGATGACACTACCATTTATGGTAGCACATCTAAGACAGTAAACGACCAAGTTCTCTCTGATTCTCTCTCCTCTGATCTTGAGCACGTGGTACAATGGGGAAAGGAGTGGCTGGTTACTTTTAATGCATCTAAAACCAAGCTTTTATCTTTACATCATCAACGCTCTGATCCCAGTCTGGCATCAATTGAAATGAATGGCTCTTGTCTTGGGGAGGCCTCATGTTTTGACAAGCTCCTGAGCTTGACCTTTACTTCTGATTTGAAATGGAACACGTACATCAAATCTGTTGCCAAGACCGCTGAAAAAATGGTAGAATCCTTCTATCGATCCAGTAGATATCTCACTGCTGATGCAATTCTCTATCTATATAAGAGTTAGGTATGTTCAAGGATGGAGTACTGTTGCCACATCTGGGCAGGAGCTGCTAGAAAGGACTTGTCCTGCCTTGATAGAGTTCAAAATAGACTTCGTAGCCTCGTAGGAAATGTCTTTTTCTCTTCCCTGCAACCTCTATCTCACAGAAGAGATGTTGTGAGTTTGCTTTATCGGTATTTTCATGGCAAATGCTCAACTGAGCTTCAATCTATGGTCCCCCCTCACCAAACTTTCACAAGAAACACTCGTCTAACTGAAAATCCTATCAATAATTTCCCCCACTCTTTATCTGTGCCTAAACCTAAATGTAGATTCCATGAACAAAGCTTCTTTCTTAGAAGTGCACACCTGTGGAACTGTCTTCCGTTTTCCAGCTGACTACAATCTGATCGTCTTCAAGTCCAACGTAAACAAGTTCTTGATGAGCTGTTCCACTTAAGTTAACAAATTTACCGAATTTCCATTAATAACGATTACTATTTTGTCCAATTGACTACTGTACACTCTTAACCCTTATCCTCGAGTGGTCTCTGGGCCTTGATAAGTGGTGATGCCTATGTAAAGAAGAAAAAAAGTATAAGCTATATTAATTACAAAACATTACAAACCTGCGTTATAGCTGAGAATTTCGGACGCTAAGACTTGTATTTAATTTGTGGAGAAGCAAGCAAATAGCAAGTTTTTTTTTTTATAAAAATAAAAGTCATAAAAAATATTTGAATAAAATATATTTTTTAACTCTTGATTGTTCATACTTGGTACTTATACTTGTGATTTTATTATGCATAAAAATTGGCTCGGTCTAGAAAGATTTCTCCTTCACTGACCACCGACATACATCGCACTTTATAAATAAATATTGAATTGTACTTCGTAGGTTAACATGAAGAATCACTCCACCCTCGAAAATTCCTTTAAAATTATCACTTTTAAAGGTTTTCGGGGGCGCTGAAAACGAAAATAACGCTTAAAATTACGACAAACGAGAAGTTTCCAAGATATAAAGAAATGTTAGTTTCAAAAAAAGTGGGATATCACTTTTCTATAATCATTTAATGTAAAATGAGCATCCACTTTGTGGCTGTTCTTTCCTTCCACCCTCGGAAAATCCTTTTCAATTACCACTAACATTTAAAATTCCAGGAAACAAGTAAGTTTCTAAGAAATGCACCAATTTTATGGCCACCTTTTTATTGGGGGGGGGGGCTGCTGGGCTATGTTTTTCGGTCTTTTGTAGAGGGGTATATTCAATTATAGAACTTGCATAGTTTTTAACAGGTGCTTCTGCTGTTTAATTAACCGTTTTAACGCAAATAACGTGCCAACATTAATCCAGCAGAAGAACCGTTTAATATGAAACGGTTTTTCTTAGAAACTACTCGTTTGCCGTAATTTTAAACGTTATTTTCGTTTTCAGCGCCCCTGAAAACCTTAAAAGTGGTAATTTTAAAGAAATTTTCGAGAGTGGAGTGATTCTTCATGTTTACCGAAATGAATAAACGCTTTAAAATAAGTTACACCACTAACAACTTTAGAAATCGATTTGGTATTCTTTTTTAGTTTACCGTCACCCCTCGGCATTCACCTTTAATTTGTCAACTTGTAGCGGTTTTCGGGTACACTGAGAACGAATATCGTATTTATTTTTTGCGCAAACACGCAGTTATCCATATTTGAAGACATTCAGTATCCAACGTAATCACGATTGTGTTTGTTGGCGGCCATCTTGTTTCCCATTTAAGAAAAAACGTCAAAAAGAGCCAAACGACCCCCACCCACCCTTCCGGATATTTTCCCGCTTCCCGATATCGAAACGGACAATCTTTTCACTTTCCTAATTACATTAATTTTTTTCACGGTCTTAATTATATTCATTTTTTCACTTTCTTAATTACATTAATTTTTTTCACGGTCTTAATTATATTCATTTTTTCACTTTCTTACTAAAATGCGCGTTTCACAAGGTACATGAATACATAGCGGATATTTTAAATGACAAGAAATATTTTTCATAAATAAAGTTTCACCTCATTTAATAGTAAAAATATTGCTGTCAGTAAGTTTTCACGAGCGGTTTACAAAAGCATATTTTGTTTTTCGTTCTTTTTTTTGGGGGGGGGGGTATTCAATTATAGAACTTATGTAGTTTAACAGGTGCTCGCTTCTGCAGTTTAATTAACCGTTTTTCCATGGAGGGGCGGGTGTGTTGTGGCGGCCGCGTAAAGGCGGAGTTGTACAACCATCACCCCCATGCGTAATTTCAATACTTGTACAGTTTAATCAAGACATTAAAAAATGAAAATATCGAAAAAAAAAAAAAAAAAAAGGTTATATTGTACGTATTCGTTATGGAACGAAGTTCTCAGGAAAAAAAAATTCACTTAATTTCATTTTTTTTTTTTTTTTTTTTTTTTACAGCGGAAAAAACAATTTGTTATGATACCGAGCAAAAGGTTCGATTTTTAGGAAGAAAACCTAGTATGGGGAGAGAGTACCGGCGCTTTAACTGGAGTTATCTCCCCGTGGCGTGTTTAACAATTTCCACAATGGATGACTTCAACGCGCTCTCATAAGAACGCGTTTTCCCACTGTAAAAAAAAAAAAAAAAAAAAAAAAAAACTACTCGATCAAATTAAATGAAATTTTTTTTCGGAGATCTTCTTCAATCTAAAACGGATACGTACAATATAACCTTTTTTCGATATTTTCATGTTTTAATGTCTTGATTAACCCGTACAATTCACTGGATTATTATTGGGGTATTTTTTTGATTAGGTCCAACTCGACAATTTTCTTTTAAATGACAACTTTTATAGGTTTTCGACTATGCTGAATACGAAAATCGCATTGAAATTTTGCAGAAATAAGTAGTTATCGAGATATAAAAAAGTTGTATTATGCAATGTAATCTTTCGCGGTCATCTTTTTTACGTGCGTGTGTGCGCCATAAACAAATCAATCATAGATGAGTAGATTTGGTTATATCGCGCGCACGCACGTAAAAAGATGGCCGCCAAAGAATACAATGCATAATACTTTTTATATCTCGATAACTACTTATTTCTGCAAAATTTCAATGCGATTTTCGTATTCAGCATAGTCAAAAACTATAAAAGTCGTCATTGTAAAGAAAATTTTTGAGGTGGAGGTGGACCTAATCTAAAAATTTACCGTCACCCATTTTGTAACCAATAAAAACGCGGGTACAGCATAAGTCAGAAATATTTTTATTTCTCAAAGAAAAATAAGAAAATGAAAATGACTTTTTTTTTTTTTTTTTATGAAAATAAAGTTCCGAATATTTTTTTTTTTTTTTTAACTTATTTTGATTTTAGGGTTTATATTACTGTACACAGATTCGAAAAAGTTGTCAAATAAATGAATTTAGGAAAACTCGTCCCGGGAAAACTCGACCCCTTTCGCTAGGTAGGAAAACTGAATAAATATCGATTGAAAACACATTTTATGATTGTTCTTGAAGGAGATAATGGTTTTTAGCCCCCCCCCCCCAATATTTTTAAAAAATATGTTTACTTGTTTAATGTTTTTTTGTTTGTTTTTCTTTTAAATAAAATCGATTTTCTAAGTGTCCGTTTTCTACCTAACTGGCTAAGTTTTTAGTGGTTTCACTTATTTTAAAGCGTTTATTATGTTCATAAACGAGACCGCATATTTTTTTTTTAATATTAATATAAAAAAGAATTTACTTATTTACTGTTGTTTAATTTATTTGGAATCGTTTATTCGGTAAAGAAAAAAAAAACACCGAAAACAAATAAAAGTGTTATGTGAGAACGAGAAATAATGTACGGTATATCACATCTTAGGAATCTTGATAATCGCTAAAAAATAGAAAATTAAAGAAATTACCAAGGGAGATTTGGTTTTAAAAAAAAAATAAATAAATTTTAATATTTTTAAAAATATAATTTAGAGAGAGAGTGGGGGGGGTAAGAACTATATCTCCCTCCGAAAAACAACCAACAAAAAATGAAATTAAAAAGATTCTTGATAAACGATAGCGGAGTTTTCAATAAAATTGATTAATACATTTATTTAGTGATTACTTTTTCTCTTAATGATTGATTTTAGAATTTTGAAGTAAAAATTAAAAATGAGTTAACAGAGATTGTTAGCACCATGGCATCTCTCGCGCCAAAAAAATATTTCGCTTTTAATTTATTAGTTAATTTTTGCAAAATTTGACAGGACGACAATAAATGTTGATAACTGATAAAACTATTATTTTAAATAACGCATGAGTGCATTTGGTATGAGAGAAAACAAAAACATAACAAAAAAAAAACTATCATAATTAAAAAACCAAAACAAAAAAAGTAACGAAGAATCGAATCGCTCCCTGTTTTTTAATTTTTTTGTTTTGTTTGTATTGTTTTTATGACTCCAAAAAACATCGTTAAACTAAGAACAAAAAAAATTGTAATTAACTTTGGGTGAACATAATAAACGCTTTAAAATAAGTGAAACCACTAAGAACTTAGCCAGTTAGGTAGAAAACGGACACTTAGAAAATCAATTTTATTTAAAAAAAACAAAAAAAACATTAAACAAGTAAAAATATTTTTTTTAAATATATGGGGGTGGGGGGCTATAGGCTATTTTAAAAACCAATATGTCCAAGAACGATCATAAAATGGGTTTTCAATCGATATTTATTCAATACGGGACGAGTTTTCCCGAGACGGGTTTTCCCGGGACGAGTTTTCCCGAGACGGGTTTTCCCGGGACGAGTTTTCCCGAGACGGGTTTTCCCGAGACGAGTTTTCCGGGCACCCAAATAAATATATAACAAATCCATGTTAATCAAAGACAATATAAGTTACTTTTCTACCTAACTGGATGTTTTTAGTGTTTTTTTATTTAATATAGCATGTTTTTAAATTTTTAAGTATTATAAATTTCACTAACATGCTGGAGAAAGGTTTCATAATTTTCCATCCCGTTGTTAATTTTCATAATACAGTGCTTCTTCGTCAACATGGGACCATTTTAAATCTCCCGAAGACACTTCCGAATTTGGAAAAAAAAAAAAAAAAAAATGGGTGACCGATTTAACGTTGTAACTAAAAAGTGAGCACTCTTTCAAATGTCGAAATGATTTTTTTTTGTCAATTTTTTTTTTCATAATCTGGTTAATTAGTGTCCAATCAATAATAATCCAGTGAAAAAATTTCAAAAAACCCTATCAATATAGAAATTACGCAAGGGGATGATGGTTTGTACAACTCGCCGCAAAAATATTTAGAAAAATATTATAGAGGAGGGGGGGTAGTTTCTTTTAAAAACAAAATTTAATGAACAGATATAAAATGTGTGGTGCTCTAGCAGTGTCAGAAATTTCGTGAAAATAGTGAATAATTCCACCCCATCTTTCCAAGCTTATAACTCCTCGAAAAATGTAATTCAAGCCCTAATTTTTTTTTTTTCAATTAAAGGAGCAAGGACCAAGGTTTTATTAAAAAAAAAAAAACAATGTGTTTTTTTTTAAAAAAAAGGTTTTAAACACTGGTGCTCGGAAAACTCGCCCCGGGAAAACTCGACCCCGGAAAACTCGTCCCCTTTCGCTAGGTAGGAAAACTGGTCCCTTATTGAATAAATATCGATTGAAAACACATTTTATGATCGTTCTTGGGTAATCTCCAAAAATACCGTTAGGGCTTACAACATGGCCGCCAGAAGAGTCACGTGATCCGGTTGATCCAAAACATGAATCGTGCAAATGGAAAACGCAGCCTTGAAGGCAAACTTTGACAAACAATCACAATTTGTTTGTATTTAATTTTTTGTTGATATAATGTTGTTATAAAAATAGGCAAACTTTGAGAAACAATCTTAGGTTGTTTTTAGTTAAAACAGTGTTTATAAAAAGTATTTTATTCAGAACAAACTGGTCGACGGAACGCAATTGAACCATGACAATTCCTGGAATTGAACCACGACGATTCCTGAAATTGGAACTGCTACCTACCTCAGAGAATTACAAAAATATCATTGGCCCTTAACGTATCACCCTTGTTCCTCGTTCCTCGTGTTCATGACAATAACGCTATACTTGGCGAAACTATGACATTGTCTCGGCTAATGTTAGCAATGCCAGATGACGTGCACATATTGACATGGCTTGCACAGAGACGTCTGATAGCCAATTCATGCAATTGTCAAATTTGTGGGTCACCATGCGTGTTGGCTCGATATTCCGAATCCAAGGATGGTTGGAGATGGCGTTGCCGAAACGATGGATATCGTAATACAATTAGAACGAACTCTTTTTTTCAAAGAAGCAACCTCAATCTAAGAACCATTGTAATAATTATGTATATGTGGAGCATGGATTTTCCACAAAAAACTATGGCAACAGAAAGTGAGGTGAGTGCCAACACAGTGAGCGACTGGTGCAACTTTTTGAGGGAAGTGTGCACTCAGTACATTGAACAAAACCCAATTCAATTGGGGGGTGTAGATGAGACCTGGACCCCAAAAGAGGTTGAAATTGATGAAAGCCATTTTTACCCTCGGAAATATCACAGAGGAACTGTCTGACGTAGCCATTGGGTGTTCGGCGCCATCGAACGAGGCTCTAAGAATTGCCTTTTGATCGAGGTTCCAGACAGAAAACGTGAAACTCTGGTCCCTATAATTCGCCAATGGATCTTACCCGAGACTCGTATAATAAGCGATGGGTGGAGCGCTTATGCAACCGTAGCAGACATTGACTTTGGTATTTACAGCCACGATGTTGTTGTCCACGAAAGAAATTTTGTGGAGCCTAACGACGCGACTATAAATACTCAACTTATTGAAAATACGTGGATGCGAGCGAAGAAAAAACTTCGTCGTCAATTCGGTACATCAAGGGCTCTCTTCACTTCATATTTAAATGAATTTATGTGGCGTGAAAGAGTCGGCCCAAATAAATTTTGTGAGCTAATTTGTTGCATCGCCTCCATCTATTCTGTCTAAATTTATAAAATGAAAATTAAAAATATAAACTGTTTTTTTTACATCATATTTTTATAACATTACATCTTTTAAAAAATGAACACCTTGTTTTAAATACCATTTTTATGAAAAACTCTGAATAAAATATTTTTTATATACACTGTTTTAAAAAAACAAACAAACTGTGATTGTTTCTCAACAAAAAATTAAATGACCGTTCTAAATAAATTATTATTATGATATTGAAAAACTGTTTTTGTACTTAATTATTATGCTTGTTTGTCAAAGTTTGCTTTAAATTTGCGTTTTCCGGTTTCGTAATACGGCGATTCATGTTTTGGATCAACCGGATCACGTGACTCTTCGGGCGGCCATGTTGTAAGCCCTAACGGTATTTTTGGAAATTGCCGGGGGGGGGGGAGCTATAGTCTATTTTAAAAACCAATATCTCCTTCAAGAACGGGCAATCTCCAAAAATTAAGTTCTTAGTGGTTTCACTTATTTTACAGCGGTTATTATGTTCATGAACGAGACCGCTTTTTTTATATTAATATAAAAAGAATTTATGGGTTTGTATTACTGTACACATAGATTCGAAAAAGTTGTCAAAAAACAAATATATAACAAATAAATGTTATCAAAGGCAAGATAAATTACTTTTCTACCAAACTGGATATAATTTTCGTGTTTTTATTCAATTTAACATGTTTATGCAGCTCGAAAAGCATAGTGTTTACTGATGTATTTGAAAATTTAAAATGGCGGCCGACTCTCTCTTTAACACGGTAAGTTCGGAAAAAGGTGTAATAAATAATAAACTAGACAAAATACTGTTAGAAATTTGCTCAATATATGTTACCGTGACATAACTTGACATATATTCGGTGTTTTTTTTAATAGTATTATAATCCAGTGAAAATAATGTCCGGTATCACTGATACCGGACATTATTTCTCGTTCTCACGTAACACTCGACATGTTTTTTGTTTGTTTTCTGTGGGGTTTTTTTTTCTTTACCGAATAAACGATTCCAAATAAATTTTTATATTAATATAAAAAAAATATGCGGTCTCGTTTATGAACATAATAAACGCTTTAAAATAAGTGAAACCACTAAACCAGTTAGGTAGAAAACGGACACTTAGAAAATCGATTTTATTTAAAAAACAAAACAAAAAAAACATTAAACAAGTAAAAATATTTTTAAAAAATATTATGCTATAAGTCTATTTTAAAAAAACAATATCTCCTTCAAGAACGATCATAAAATGTGTTTTCAATCGATATTTATTCAATAAGGGACCAGTTACCTACCTAACGAAAGGGGACGAGTTTTCCGGAGACGAGTTGTCCCGGGACGAGTTTTCCCAAGTTCAAAATGTGTTTTC